>NC_134688.1:184641941-184844441 GCF_050947455.1 Rhinoderma darwinii | reverse complement strand
CAGTATACTCCCAGCCCCCCAGCGTCGGCCGACCCCTTTTAAATTAGTAGCGGCAGGAAGCTGAGTGCAGTATAATTCTTCCCCATAAACCGGCCCCCACTAATTTAAAAGTGATCAGCCGACGATGAAGGGCGGGGGATTCTACAAGGGGCGGTCTGAGCATCTTATTGAGTCAGTACCCCTTGCAGTATAACCCCCCCCCCATAGCGCCCTCAGTAGTTATTATACTGCAAGAGGTGGGGTTTCAGTGTGATTGGTGCAACTTTCTAATTACTTTTTATTAAAAAATATTTTTACTTTTTGAGATACAGCTGCTTTGTATCCTGTATACAGAGCAGCTGTATATAGTGCTGAATCCTGTATCCGTCAGGTCAGCGGGACTGACGGATTCAGTATCAGCAGATCCTGCAGGATCGAGCTGTTATCGATCACATCTAAGTTCATAACTTAGATGTGATTGATAATAGGTGACCTAATGGATTCAGGTCTCAGCACTAGATACAGCTGCTCTGTATACAGGATACAAAGCAGCTGTATCTCAAAAAGTAAAAATAATTTTCAATAAAAAGTAATTAAAACTTGCACCAATCACATTAATAGATATCTTTATATATATATATATATATATATATATATATATATATATATATATATGTAAATATTGTCATGAAGGGTCTGTGGACCCACTGAGCTGTACCGCCTTGGCGGTAAGACAGCTGACCAACAGGGCGCAGGTGAAAGTCTATACTTTATATAGGTACCTGTGGAAGCTCAGACAGCAGCAGGGCAGGCTCGGCTAGGACTAGGCAGCAGGTAGACGGCAGGCGGGTCAGACGTGGAATACAGCACGACACGACTTTGGCACAGCACAGTGCTCGACCAGGATGGTATGGAATGCAAGGAACAGGAACTGGAATAGGAAACAGGAACTGGAACAGGTACAGGAAACACACTAGGAGGCCATCACATAGACAAACTAGGAAACATCAACAACGCTCAGTCATAGAAGCAGGTGGCTGGACCCCTCTGATAGTCCAGGGTACTCACGGGTCAAAGTTCATCAAGAAGTCTGGTATGCACGTTGCACCTTTAAGAGCGGGCATGAGCGTGCGCGTGCACCCTACAGGATCCGGCTGAGGTGAGTGGAAGCAAGCTCTGGCGTCTCCTGAGGAGGAGGCTGGGGCCAACGCTGGCTGACACGTGGCTGCGGCTGTCAGGAGGGGATTGGAGCTGACAGCAAGCAGACATTACAGTATCCCCACTCTTACGCCCCCTCTTCTTGGGACCAGAGCGAGAGAGAAACTTCTTCGGAAGAGCAGGGGCATTGAGGTTCTCCTCTGGCTCCCAAGACCTTTCTTCAGGACCAAACCCCCTCCAATCCGCCAAATAAAAGGTCTTTCCTCTAACTTTTTGGGTGTCCAGGATCTCCTGAACCTCAAATGTGTCTGAAGGGCTAGGAGACTTGGTGTAGTGGTTCAGAACCACCAGCTTCAGGAGGGAGACATGGAAGGAGTTGGGGATCTTGAGGGTAGGAGGCAGCCGAAGCTTATAGGTGACAGGGTTGATCCGCTGTAGGATCTCGAAGGGTCCGAGGAATCTGGGAGCAAATCTGCATGATGGCACCCTTAGTCTGATATTCCTGGAAGACAGCCATACCTTCGTGCCAGTAAGAAACTGAGGAGGATCTCTTCTCCTTGTGGCAGCCTTCTGTTTCATGTGGTTGACCGCCATTAGGATGGAGGATCAATTCTGCTGCCAGATCTGTAGAAAGTCTCTAAAGGTGGAGTCAGCCACTGGAATTTCGGAAGTATCGTGTACCGGGAGAGGAATTTGTGGGTGCTGGCCGTATACAATGAAGAACGGCGTATTCCTCGTGGACTCACTGGTGTGATTATTGTAGGAGAATTTTACCCATGGGAGCAACTGCACCCAGTCATCATGCTGCTTGGAAATTAAGTGGCGTTGGTAGTTCTCCAAGATCTGTGTAATGACGGGGAAGGGAGACAGACAGGTGAGCCCTAATCTACCCGCCACTCAGTCCCTGCCTACTTGAAACAGCCCGTCCTAGACGACGGCGTACAACTGGGCGACGGTCCCTACGTAAGTGCACGACTGACAAACAGACAAGGGTACAAAGAAGCTAAGGGAAATGGGGCAGTTACCCACGACAACACCGTGAGCAACAAGAGTAGTGAACGAGTCGAGTCAAACCAGGAGTGTACGAGGTACCAAACGCAGAGCAGGAGAGTAGTGAACGAGCCGAGTCAAACCAGGAGTGTACGAGGTACCAAACGCAGAGCAGGAGAGTAGTCAGTAAGCCAGGGTCAATATGAAGCAGGGACAAATAGTTCAAGCAGCAGCAGCAGAGCCAGGAAACAGGAGAATCACAGGCAAAGGAGGAGCAGGAAGTGAAGGTATAAATAGACAGAGGGCGGGAGCTAGCTCCGTCTGGCCAGGCTGTGATAGGCTCTCCCACTCCTCAGCCTCCCAGCCTGATTGGTAGAAGGAGGGGGTCACTCGATCAGATTTAGGAGCAGGTGCAGACTGACTAACCACGGGCGTTGACACAGAAGCTGTGTCTGGCAGATCCTTTACAATTTGATTGATCCTCTCGACCTGACCATTGGACTGAGGATGGTAGGCTGATGAAAAGTCCAATTTCCCACCGAGGAGTCCACAGAGGGCTCTCCAGAACTTTGAGGTAAACGGAACCCCCCGATCAGACACAATATGCTGCGGCAAGCCGTGCAGGCGAAAGATGTGTTGGATTAACAGCTTGGCCAGCTGAGAAGCAAAGGAAGACCGGTCAGAGGAACGAAGTGGGCCATCTTCGAAAATTGGTCCACCACCACGCAGACAGCACTGCATCCAGCAGAGAGGCAGGTCCGTAATAAAGTCCATAGCTATATGCCGCCAGAGAGCATTGGGCACAGGCAATGGAGTGAGCTGCCTTGTTAGCTGCACATACAGAACAGGAAGAAACTAAGTCCATAATGTCCTTGGGCAGCGTGGGCCACCAGAAATGACGAGCAATCAGATCCCAGGTCTTACGGACCCCCGTGTGTCCTGCCAGTCTAGAGGAGTATCCCCAGCGGAGGATTCTTCCACGATCAGCCAGGCGCACAAAGGTCCTCCCTGGAGGAATGTCCCCAACTTGCAGGGGATTGACAGAGATAATGCAAGACGGATCAATAATATTCTGTGGACTCTAAAAGGTGTCTTCTGTCTTGAAAGACCTGGACAAGGCATCAGCCCTCACATTCTTGTCGGCCAGGCGATAATGGAGCTCAAACTGGAACCTTGTAAAGAACAGAGACCACCTGGCTTGACGAGGGTTCAGCCGTTGGGCCGTCTGGAGGTAGGTCAGATTCTTGCGGTCTGTAAAAATCAGGATCGGATGAGCTGCACCCTCTAATAGATGTCTCTATTTTTCCAGGGCCAATTTGATGGCCAGTAACTCCCGATCCCCAATCGAGTAGTTGCGTTTTGTGGAAGATATAGACATTGGGACAGGACTCTATGCCTTCCAGGTCTCCTAATTGATCAATCCCACAAACACAGGGATCATGGCCCTTCAACATGTCTAGCAATCTGTGAGACTTAATTTCTAGGTGGCTTGAGCGTCTGACTGGGCGTGAGAAATTTGTAACTCTTGATGCTGGATTCTCCTTCATTCATCTGTAATTTCTTCATTTTTTCCAAACATGGCCTTGAACGGATGAATCTTATGACAGATGATCCAGCATCTCCATTTTCTGGCTCCGACTGACTTGGATGTGCTCTTTGGTGCACTTTTCACAGCTTTGACTTTACCGCTCCTCTTCCGCTTTACAGTTTCTACAGGCTCATTATTCACTTCAGTTTTCAGACCTTCCTCCTCTTTTCTCTCACTTTTTTCAGGGTCAGGCTTCAGCTGTTCCAAGGCATCAGCAAGAATGTCTCTAAGCTCTTCAAGAGGCTGTGGCAGCTCAGACAGCAGCAGGGCAGGCTCGGCTAGGACTAGGCAGCAAGTAGACGTCAGGCGAGGTGAAGCAGGTAAAACGTGGAATACAGCACAACATGACTTTGGCACAGCACAGTGCTCGACCAGGATGGTCTGGAATGCAAGGAACAGGAAACAGGAACTGGAACAGGTACAGGAAACACACTAGGAGGCCATCACATAGACAAACTAGGAAACATCAACAACGCTCAGGCATAGAAGCAGGGGGATGGACCCCTCTTATAGACCAGGGTACTCATGGGTCAAAGTTCATCAAGAAGTCCGGTACACGCGCTGCCCCTTTAAGAGCGGGCATGAGCGTGCGCGCGCACCCTACGGAATCCGGCTGAGGTGAGTGGAAGCAAGCGCTGGCGTCTCCTGAGGAGGAGGCTGGGGCCAGCGCTTGCCGACACGTGGCTGCGTCTGTTAGGAGGGAATTAGAACTGACAGCCCGTAGCCACGGACATTACATATATATATATATATATATATATATATATATATATATATGTATATATATAAAAATACGTTTTTAAAGGTGTACATAGCCTTTAAACTGTAACTAAACGTTTATCATGTCATACTGACATGTCAGTAGTATTCATCGGTGGGGGACCGAGCACTGAGAACTCCACCTATCGCTAAAACGAAGCAGCAGAAGTGCTTGGGTGAGCGCTGTGCCGCTTCATTTATGATCAACTTTCAGCCGAGTCAGCGGTGTATGGACTCATAGACTTTCTATTGAGCCCGTACACTGTTCCAAGGAAAGCCAAACTGAATCGAAGCAGCACACCGCTCACCTGAGCACTTCTGCTGCTTCATTTTAGCGACTAGTGGGGGTCTCAGTCCCCACTGATCAGAGCTTCTGACATGTCAAAAGTTTTAAAAAAATGCTGTTACACGTTAAGAGAACCTTTCAGCTCCCCATACATGTGCAGCTGAATGCAGCATGTAATGGGCAGGGCTGCACAAACTCTGGGGCACTTTACATTTTTTCCCCTGCCTTCTTCGTTATTTATATATCAGTGCCGTTATATTTGGCGCCCGATATGTAAATAACCACCTGAACTGTCAATGGGGCGGTAATTGGCAAGGGGACATGTAACATCGCTGTGACACTGTCCAATCAGCTACGGACAGAGTCAACAGCAATAGCTGGAGAGAGGAGAGCGTGTGCGCGCACACGCTCACTCTTCAGCTCTTGGCTGTCAAGTACAAGACTGTGTGATCTCTCGCGAGAGATCAGTCTTGTTGTTCTTGTCTGCCGAGAGCTAAAGAGTGAGAGCGTGCATGGGTGCGTGCACAGCTCCGATGCCATGGAACAGAAGAAGAATTCTTCTGCTCCGTAGTGGCGGTGGAGCTGCGCACTCACACGCACACGCTCTCCTCTCTGCAGCTCTTGTTGTGACCCGGACCATAGCTGATTTGACAGTGTCACAGCGATGTTACACACCCGCTTGACAATTACCTCCCCATTCACATTATTTAAATATCAGGCGCCAAATATTACACCACGATCTAAATAACGAAGGAGGCTAAGAAAAAAATGTAAAGAGCCTCAGGGTTTGTGCAGCCCTGTCTATTACACGCGGCACTCAGCTGCACATGTAGGGGCAGGTGAAAGATTCTCTTTAACCCCTTAACGATCGGCGTTTAGTGTTTTTATGTCGGCTGTTCAGGATAGTTCTAACAAAGGCCCCCAGGTCTGCTTTTAGTAATTGCCTGTTAGGCCATGCCAGAGGCATGACCTAACAGGTGCCTGTAAGTTTTACACAGACTGGCAATAATACACTGCAATACAGAAGTATTGCAGTGTATTATAATAGTGAACAAAAGTTTGCACAGTAAAGTCCCCTAGTGGGACTATAAAAAAAAGAAAAAAAGTTAAATAAAGTTTGAAATAACTAAATAAATGTCCAAAGTAAAAAGTTACTCATATTTAGTATCGCCACGTCCGTAACGAACCCAACTATAAAACGCTTAGATTATTTAACCCGCACGGTGAACGCCAAAAATAATATAATAAAAAACAACGCCAGAATTGCTGTTTTCTGTTCATCCTGCCTTCAAAAGAATTTGATAAAAAGTGATCAAACCATCGCATCTACTCCAAAATGGTACCAATAAAAACTACAAGTCGTCCCGCAAAAAAAATCCCTCATACAGCTGCATCGCTCAAAAAGCTAAAAAAGTTATGGCTCTTAAAATATGGCGACACAAAAGCAAATAATTTTGAAAAAAAATAGTTTTTACTGTGTAAAAGTAGGAAAACATAAAAACATCCATATAAATTTGGTATTGACGCAATGGTAACGACCACTGAATAAAGTTATTATGTTATGTATACCACACGGTAAACGGCGTAAAATTAAGACGCAAAAAAATTGGCGACATTTCTGTTTTTTTCCCAGTACCACACTAAGTTATTAAAATGTTAATCAATAAATTATATGTACCCCAAAATGGTGCTATTATAAAATACAACTTGTCCCACAAAAAAAGTCCTTATACAGCTATGTCGACGCAAAACGAAAAAAGTTATAGACCTTTGAATGCGACGATGGTAAAACTTAAAAAATTGCTCAGTCATTAAGGTTTAAAATACCCGCTCTTAAAGGGGCAGCGCGTGTACCGGACTTCTTGATGAACTTTGACCCATGAGTACCCTGGTATTAAGGGGTTAAAGGAAAGGTGTTATAATTATTTCATTTTTTTTTATTTGATATGTTTTACTTTATGGGCCTATTTTTTCTAATTATTTTAATATGTTCCCTAAAGTAACTATTTATTCATATGTTTGTACTTTTGTGGGGGCAGCCATCTTTATTTTTCTTTTTCATACTGCTAATTTTTGTTTTGCAGGTTCCGCTGGACCATTTGGACTACGTCGTAGATTCGTTGGAATACTTAGCTGATTTAAGCTTTTTTCAATAAAATGGTTAAAGTGGATTGTGTGGAAGAGTTGTTATTTCAATAAAACTGTAAAAAAATTTTTATGTCTCTGTGTTTTAAATATTTCATTACCGCCTTAGTGATGGCAGTTGTCTGTTTGAGAGCGTCCATTACTAAGAAGGGGCTTAGTGTTAGCCAGTAAAAAGGCTAATACTAACCCCTATTATTCCCCCGGTACCCACCGCCACCAGGAGAACCGGGAAGAGTCGGGTACGATCAAGTACCCGATCATCTGAAGTGAAGGGTGGGAACTGGGGTGGCCACAGGCTGGTACTATCAGACTGGGTAGGGCCAAAACCGTGGCCCTTCCCACCCTGGTAATGCTAGGCTGCTGCTGCTTTATTGTATCTGGCTGGTTATGAAAAATGGAGGGGATCTCACGTAACTTTTTTTCAATTATTTATTTTTCAAAAATGACGTGGGGTTCCCCCTATTTTTCATAACTAGCCAGATACAATAAAGCAGATGCAGCCTAGCATTACCGGGGTGGGAAGAGCCACAGTTTTTGGCCCTTCCCAGCCTGATAATACCAGCCTGCAGCCACCTCGCTGTAAACCGTTGTTTCAGATGGTCGGGTACTGGATCGTACTCGGCTCTTCCCGGTATCCCTGACGGCAGTGGGAACCGGGGTAATAATATTGGTTAGTGATAGCCTTTTTACTGGCTAATGCTAAGCCCCAGCCTTAGTGATTGAATGCTGTTAATCAAACAGCAGCCATTACTAAGGACATAATAAAGTATTAAAAAAAACAGACGTAAGAATTTTTTTTTTATTGAAATCAAAACACCCCTCTTTCTCCATTTTATTTTATTTTTTTAAGTAGATCATCAAAGTAGTCCAATGAATCTACGACGTAGTCGAAACAGTCCAGCGGAACCTGCCGAAAAAAAAAGTTAGCAGTATAAAAATTGTAAAAACTTAAATTTGCCACAATAGAAACTAGAGGTCAAGGAAAAATAATTCCCCTTCATGTAACTCTGCTACCTATCAACTGAAAAGTCATCCGCCAGTGGGAAAATGTTTCCCCCATGGCGGAGTACAAGAAAGTCTAATTCCCATGTGAGGCTTTCTTATACTCCGCCATCAAGAAACATTTTTAGTCATGGCGGATGATTTTTCTGTTGACAGATAGCAGAGTTCTTCCACAGCGGTGTTAGGGGGGAAAATTGCCCAGTGCCCCCAGAATGGGCCGCTACTCTTGGGCCAGTGCTGTGTGCTTGCGCCCAGACTAAAATTTGCCAGCCAACCCCTGCCATTGGCTCCCTGTTCCACCGTTTGCTCTTGAAGGCCACAGCCTGGTTTAGGCTTGAGGCCTACAAAAGATCGGGAGCACGCTGATGATGTCAACTGCCCGGCACGATGACATCACTGCATCATGTCATCCACGCCGGGGCACTGAACTCCGTTAAAAATCATCAGTCAATTGTAATACAAATGCTGCGTTGTTGATCTATGATACTAAAGTAATACAGTAAGGAGAATTCTTTAAATCTTTTCTTTACTTCAAATAGCACTTGAACAAATAAACAACAAATGTTTTCCTATCTAAAAAAAAATTATATACTGCGTGTTTGTTGTGTAAAGCTAGTAATGAGAAAACTCGGATAGATTGGGGGGTGGGGGGCTTTCTATAGTTCGCCTCAGGCAGCAGAGAGGCTAGGTTCACCCCTGGAAACTAGACAACAGATTTAGCAGTGGAGTTGTCTAACAGCACTAGGTAGCTCAGTTATAAGAGCTGACGCATTGGACACAGGAGTTTCTGGGTTCAAATCCTGAAAGGGATGCACTGTGTTTTTTGTCACATTTCTGTCATAGCCAGTGTTAACTTTTTCAGCAATTTGGCAACAGTAGCTCTTCTGTGGGATCGGGCCAAACAAGATAGCCTTCATTCCAGGGACGTAGTTAAAGGCTCATGGGCCCCGATGCAAAGGTTCTTCTTGGGCCCCCCAAACTTCCCATGTCTGACAACCCGCAGCTTTCAGCTGCATCGTTGGGTCTCCTAAGTGACCCAACAATGCAGCACTAGCAGGGGCGTCACAAAGGACTTAAAACATCAGGGGAAATAGCCCAAATACATATGTGTCCACCCAAAAAAAATGTGTGTGTATATGTGTATGCATATATGTATATACATCTATATATATATGAGCAGGGCCGGCTCCAGGTTTATGTGGGCCCTTGGGAGACACAGACTTAGTAGGTCCCTTTGCGGGGGAAATCACGGCGGTAGTAAAATGGCAAAAAACGGCACTTTGTGCCCCCATATAGAAGCTAGGCCCTGTTTATGCCCCCATATAGAAGTTAGGTCCCCAGTTTGTACCCCCATAAATGTAGTGCACTCTGTAGATAGTGCCACACAGCCTCTACCAGGTAGTGCCACACAGCCCCCTCCTCCCACGTAGTGCCACACAGCCCCCTCCTCTCAGGTAGTGCCACGTCCCCCACCCCCCAGGTAGTGCCACACAGCCACCCTCCTCCCAGGTAGCGCCTCACAGCCACCCTCCTCCCAGGTAGTGCCACACAGCCACCCTCCTCCCAGGTAGTGCCACGCAGCCACCCTCCCCCAGGTAGTGCCACACAGCCACCCTCCTCCCAGGTAGTGCCACACACCCGGTGGCTGAGTGTGGCCCCCCAACGGTAGTCAGCCCCGCCACTTGCCGGCATTCGCCGGGTGCTGACGCCAACCCTGTATATGAGACAGATTATCGATAGCACTACGACCCTATAGCTATGGATAGGATTAGATACAGCAACTCAGCAGACAGTATCACACAGGATAGGATTAGTTATAGGGCCCAGCTCGCTGAGATTGCGACTCCAGCGCTTGACCCAGGAAAGATAAGTATAAGAATTGTTTCGCATTTTTATGTGTTACTAATTATTTTTGTGTGTTTGTGTTTTTTTACAAATTCGGTTGTTGGACTACTTCAGATTCGAGGACTACTTCAATAACTGCGCTTTTATTATTCTCAATAAAATGGTTAATGAGGGTTGTGTGTGGGATTTTTATTTCAATAAAATATTTTATCTAAGTCTTTGTATTCTTTTAAACTTTATTACTACCACCTTAGTAATAGCTGCTGGCTGATTGACAACGTCCATTACTAAGGCAGGGCTTAATGTTAGACATGAAGAGGCTTACACTAACCCCCATTATTACCCTGGTACCCACCGCCACCAGGGGTATCGGGAAGAGCATGGTATGATCCAGTACCCGACCATCTGTAATAATGCGGGTGTACTGAGTACTGGTGTGGCCGCAGGCTGTTATTATAAGGCTGGGAAAGCCTAAAAACAAGGGACCTTCCCACCCTGGTAATGCTAGCCTGCAGCTGCTATGTTGTATCTGGCAGGTTATAAAAATGAGGGAACCCCACATCGTGCTTTCCAATTATTATTATTATTTTTTTTAAATGTTGTGGTATCCCCCCATTTTTCATAACCAGCCAGATACAACACCGCAGCAGCCTAGCATTACCAAGGTGGGAAGGGCCACTGTTTTTGGCCTTTCCCAGCCTAACAATACCAGCCTGCAGCCGCCCCACTGCCCGACCATCACTACAGATGTTCGGGTACTGGATCGTTCCCGGCTCTTCCCGACACCCCTGGTAGCGGTGGGTACCAGGGTAATAATGGAGGTTAGTGTTAGCCTTTTCACCGGCTAACACTAAGCCCCGCCATTACCGCAGCCCTTCCGTTGAGGGGTTCTGTCGGCGGTTTCCGTCGGGTAACCCCTCAACAGAAAGGCAAACTGAAACCTCAGCTTCCGTTTCCCTCACCATTGATCTCAATGGTGACGGAAACATTGCTAAAGACGGGGGTCCCAGGAGTCGGACCCTGACCCATCAGCTTCAGTAGACAGTAATATTAAACTTACCCAACTCTTCGGCCGCAGCGGAGGTTCTGACTCCATCCGGGTCGGGATGTTGTGCGCAGCACATAGCTTTGTGACCTCAGAACCTCCGCTGCACTCCGGAAAGAGGGGGGGGTGGGAAGTACTGTTAGTTACTATAGTAACAGGGGCCCGTGTAGTTTATTACATAGGCCCCAGTTGCTATAGTAACTTTTCATTGATATAGTGCAGAGGGCTGCAGGCCCCCCTGGCTTCGGGGCCCAGTCGCAATTGCGACCACTGCGACCCCTATATTTACGCCACTGCTTCATTCCCCACATGCATCAATGAGCCTTGGGCGCCAATGACCCTGTGGCCGATTGTCCTTCCTTGGACCACTTTTGGTAGATACTAACCACTGCATACGGGGAACACCCCACCAGACCTACCGTTTTATAGATGCTCTGACCCAGTCTTTTAGCCATCATATTATGGTCTAAAGTCAAATAGCCATTAATAAGTCGAATAGAAGCCCAACATATCAAATGCTGGCAATATAATATAGCTTTATGTTAACAATATCGCCTATTGTCCAAATCTTATATCAAGTCCTCAGTGGCATGTTCCTGGTATCTGTGATATTATTTCTCATTTAACAGAATGCTCTCAGTAGAAAGATAGACAATATATCATGCCCTAATATACATAATGTTTTCCATATTATGTCTTCTATACTTTTTGCATCATGACCATAGTAAACAATGTTATCAAAAGCAGATCCTTTTTTTCTAATCCTGGATAACTCCTGCTTCCTAGGCTTTACGGGAAGTTACAGGATATATCAAGGTTATTACAAAGATTGTAATAAGTGCCTAACACTAACAGCTGATTTTTATTTAATGAACTCAGATGGCATCTAGCTCTACAAATCCATGACAAAGCAAATTATAACCACTTCCTATAACTGTGTGCAGTTTTCAAATCCCACTATGCGCTGTTAGCCTGAAAATCTTTGCAGTGGAAGACACTAAGGCATAACCATAAATGCAATCCCCATCATCCCTCATAAATGTTACACCAATTGATTTGTAAATTATTGCTTTCTGAAACATGAAACCCAAACTGAAAAACTGCTGACAAGCACAGACCAACCATACGCATAAAAAGGCACAGAGTTCACTGAGAACCTTACATTATTAGTGTTCTTCTTATTATTATTATTATTAATAATAATAATAATAATAATAATAATAATAATAATAATACAAAACAAAATGTTATGTTCAGCAAACAAACAACTTAGGCCCTGCAATTTACAAATGAGGTTCTTATACCAGAGTCAGGGTCTGTCTCTTTCTGTAGATGTAGGTTTGCCAGTCTAAGGTTAGGTTTCTGAAATTAATGCACATTAAAAAATATTCACCCCCTTTAGCGAAACACATTTTTATTATGCGACAGCACTGCATTACAAAAGAATTCACACATTAACTGGTTGTAATATCATGACACACATGTCCGTATGTCCTATTAGGGCATATGGACTTCATAGAGGGGAGTTGTGGAACCAAAAACTTCCTTCACATAGCCCGAGCAGAGAGCTGCTAAAAAGAAGTACCCGTATTTTTCGGAATATAAGACACACTTTTAAGCAAGAATAAATCTTGCTAAAAAGTCCCTGCGTCTTATAGTCGGCAGTTTAGGGGTCGGGCTGCGCCAGCCCCCCTGACCGCTTCCTTAACCAATTCCCGACCCATGACGTGCTGGCACATCATGGAGGGGGGGTCATGTTTGGAGCGGGCTCACACGCGGAGCTTCTCAATACACTACAGGTGTCAGCTGTGTTTTACAGCTGACACGCTGCTCTAACAGCCAGGAACAGTGATCGCACTGTAACTGGTCATTTAACTAGTTAAAGGGGTTTTCCCATGAGGGACATTTATGATATATATCCACAGGACCCGCACCTATCTCTAGAACGGGGACCCTTAAACTCTGTTCTAGCTTTTTTTATTCACCCTGCCTCCCGGCCACTTACTGATTACATGGTCGGGAGTGAAAACAGCGTAACTCGCTGAGCTGCACTGTTTCCGTAACTCCCATAGAGCTGAATAGTACTTACGGAAATAGCATAGTTTGCATGCTACGCTGCTTCCGTAACTGCCATTCACTACTATGGGAGTTACGGAAACAGTGTAGCTCAGCGAGTTACGATGTTTCCGTAACTCCCGACCATGTAATCAGGAAGTGGCCGGGAGTCAGCGTGAGCACAAAAAGCTAGAACGGGGTTTAGGGGCCCCCGTTCTAGAGATAGGTGAGGGTCCCAGTGGTGGGACCCACAGCTATCTGACATTTATTACATATTCTGTGGCAGGGCTTAGCAGAAGCCTGTAAAAATGACAATATACTGCAGTGCATCTGTATTGCAGTGTATTGTACCAGCGATATAATGATCGCTGGTTCAAGTCCCCTAGGGGAACTATTAAAATGTGTAAAAAAAAGTTAGATTCAGGATTGTAAAATAAATTTGAAAAATATTAAAAGTTAAAAAAAAACCTTTTCCCAGTTTACCCCAAGCACAAAAATGAAAAATAAATAAATAAAAATAATTGGTATCACTGCGCCCATAAAAGTCCAAACTATTACAATATACCCTTATTTAACTTGCACGGTGAACATCGTAAAAAAGAAAATAAATACAACTCCAGAGTCGTCGTTTTTTGGTCAACTTAGCGCTAAAAAAAAATTAAATAAAAAGTGATCAAAAAATGGTATGTATAAAAAAAATGGTGCCAATATACCCTACAGCCCGGCCCGCAAAAAATAAGCCCTCACACCGCTCAATTGATGAAAAAATAGAAAAGATATGGCTCTCAGAATGTGGTGAAATAGAACAAAAATTTTTTTAAGAAATTGTTTTTCTTTGCAAAAGTAGTAAAATATGAAATAATTTTTTCCTATTTTCTGTTATCTAAAACCTGGGTGCGTCTTATAGTCCGAAAAATAATGTATATGTAAAATCATCTGATTATGCATCAGTAAATCCTATATACAGGGCATGCATGCTGCATCATCTGGCAAAATATATATGTATATTCCCTTATGACTTGCGACTGTACTCCCAAAATATATTAAACCGAGCAAAGAAAGAACCAAGGAGTCTTTAAGTCAAAAAATACATGTAGTCTTTTTATTCAACAATATTACACTATTTATACAATATGAATTTCTAAAAATGAATCACAAATAAAAGCATGGCCGCCACAAGAGTCAAGTATTAGTCAAAATATAGTCATGTGAGTAGGTATACACCTCAGGACAAAAATTTTTAAAATACCATGATAACAATGAGATGAGATGTACAAGCTACAGGTAATGTGTTGAACTGCTTAGAAAATGGTTGAAAGGGATGTACCTCACAACCATGCAAAGTACAATTGAGACAGGACTACTACACCAAATCATATAGTGTCCACAAAAGACTAATGCATGTATGAATACTGGGATGATACCCATATACGTATAAGAACCCAGACAGCAACTAGCAGCAAATAGTAAAAGACGAAGTACTGACAGAGTACTAACCCATGTAGCTAAGACTCCACGAATGGCGGCCGGCCCCAACGCGTTTCAGCTTCCGCCTTCGTCCGGGGGTCGAAAATAATGTATATGTAAAATCATCTGATTATGCATCAGTCAGACCCACAGCAATGAGATTATCAACAGGCGTTTTTGTTTTGTTTTTATTGCTTCATGGGACAACGTCTTAAATTATTCACAAATAAATACAAGTTTGTGACACTGATGAACAGAAATAGAGACTAAAATCTCAAAAGGACAGCATTTTTTTTTTCTTTTAAAAAAGGTGTATTTTACATACTGATGCTAAAAGCAGGCTAGTTTTTGTCTATGTGCATCCATCTTTGTACATTTTTTTTTACCAAAGAGCTAGTCCCACCATCAAACAAATTGTACACGGAAATGCCCCAAACCATATGAAGACATCATTGAAGACAACAGTCAAAAATCATAGAAGAAAAAAAATACATTATGAATTTAGAGGTTAAAAAGCAGTTAATTCACTCCCCTGGTTACCATATTCTCCCTTATTGATTTTGCTGACCTGCAATAATCAGCCAAAAGAAGAAGTGTATCCTTTTTCATGCTACATGAATTACTCATGATACATAGAGCAGAGCAGAATTTAAGAACACATTATAGAGTTTTATGCTTGAGAGTATTGAATCGAGCTCATGAAACATGAATAAGCAGGATAACCAGACGGTTTCCTCAAGAGCAATAATAAAAGGCAACAATGACAAGACAAAATATTCCCCGGTATTTGAGAATTATATTGATCACTGCTAGAAACTACTTCCATATTGACAATCAAATGAGCAACAGAAAAAAGTTAGTGCAAATGAGCTAAAAAAGGTAATAACCATTGTAGAGTTTATTAGGAGCTAGCACTCATTTCATGGGCACTCATTTATTTTTATATGAAGAAATTTGGGTGAAAAGATGCTCCTTGGAACAGGCGCTCTGGCGTGAATGGTTCACTAATTCCACGGAGTCGTGGGTGTAAATTACAGGTTTATTTCAAATACAGATAAAAAAATTATAAAAGAATGTGCTGCAACGCGTGTCTGACGAAGACCTCGGTGCGAGGTTGAAACGCGTTGCAGCACATTCTTTTATCATTTTTTTATCTGTATTTGAAAGAAACCTGTAATTTACACCCACGAGTCCATGGAATTAGTGAACCATTCATGCCAGAGCGCCTGTTCCAAGGAGCATCTTTTCACCCAAATTTCTTCATTCAAAAAGACCACGAGGAAGGTTTCCTGTGTTGGATCCACTCGCCGCGGTTTAGCTCCAGAGGCAAGCACTATGTGAACAAGACCAAAGGTGGACAAGCACCTGACAAAGAACAAAGTTAAGTTGTGCTGACAACCCTGCACAACTCAATTAGGTGAGCCCTACCACATCAGCCCACGATTGAATTTTTTACCTTATCTATACGTTATCACCTTAGAGAAGCGCCGTCTCTCTCTTCTTTTGTCTTTTTTCAAGCATTTATTTTTATATATAATGCTTCCTAATGATATGGTATACACATTCTATTAAAGGCTGCTTACCTTAGACCATATAAAACAGTCCCATCAGGATGAAGGCGGATCATTCGATTTTTTACAGTAACACCATGTACAAAAGACTTTTTATCATTTAGAAAATAAGTGTCAGGAACCCACAGCTGATCTGCCACTCGGTTGTCCAGTGTGAGGTTGAGTGGGATTCCAGTATAAGCTAATCTCTTGTCCCTCCAGTATTGCTGGAAATACATTGTCAAAGTATAATCCTGTAAAGAGAAAAGGCATAACATTTAATATGTAATTAGTATGTATATACATATTTCCTAATACTAATCCTAATTTGTTTCTTTGTTTATTTTACAAATTATTCATAATCTAGTATCGCACTATAATTTTCAACATAAAATGTGAATTTAAATTTAGTCTTGAAATAATGATTATATTCTATGCTCTCATTTTCTGTAATAGTCCACAGACATTAATCGGACAAAAATATCATAGACACACATAGGCCCATGTATTAACAGCATGGCTATAATAAAGCGTAGCTAACTTTAACTGCTGGCTAGATGCTTGTGTGCATACGTATAAAGCAAATCGCACATCTTCTAATATGTTAGGCGGTAAAGCTCAAAGAACAGTGGTTTTGAAGAGAGCATTAATTCAAACATTTGACATTTTTTATTTAACATTATAATTTAGACATACAGTATTCAAATAAATATATACTCTGTATGTATATCTATATATATCTAGATCTATATATAGTCTTCAGACCCTTTCAATTTTTTCACGTTCACTCATGTTAAGGCCTTGTGCTAAAATAAAATTACAATTCTGCACTCAATACCCCATAATGATAAAGTGAAAACACAATGTTAGTAATCTTTGTTAATTTATTGAAAAGGAAAAACTAAAATATTGCATTGACATAAGTATTCAGACCCTTTAGTTGAAGCACCTTTTAGCAGCCTCCAGTCTTTTTGGGTAAAATGCCACAAGGATTGCACACCGAGATTTGGAGATTATCTGCCATTCTTCTCTGCAAATCCTCTCAAGCTCTGTCAGGTTGGATGGGGACCATCGATGGACAGTCATTTTCAGGTCTCTCCAGAGATGTTCCATTGGTTTCAAGTCAGGGCTCTGGCTGGGCCACTCAAGGACATTTACAAAGTTGTCCCCAAGCCACTCCTGTGTTGTCTTGGCTGTATGCTTAGGGTCATTGTCTTGTTGGAAGGTGAACCTACGTCCCAGCCTGAGCTCCAGAGTATTCTGGATCAGGTTTTCATCAAGAATATCTCTGTACTTTACTCAATTCATCTTTCCCTCAATCCCTGTCCCAACAGCTGAAAAGCACCCCACAGCATTATGCTGCCACCACCATGCTTTACTGTAGGGATGGTATTGTGCAGGTGATGAGCAGTGCCTGGTTTCCTCCAGACATGACGCTTAGAATTTAGGCCAAAAAGTTTAATACTGGTTTCATCAGAATCTTGTTTCTCACAGTCTGAGAGTCCTTTAGGTGCTTTTTTGCAAACTCCAGTCGGGCTTTCATGTGTCTTTTACTGAGAAGAGGCTTCTTTCCGGCCACTCGGCCATAAAGCCCATATGGGTGGAGTGCTATAGTGATGGTTGACCCTCTGGAAGTTTCTCCCATCTGCACACAGGATCTTTGGTGCTCAGCCAGAGTGACGATTGGGTTCTTGGTGTCCTCTCTTACCAGGGCCCTTCTCCCCCGAATACTTAGTAAGGTGGGGATGTCAGCTCTAGGAAGATTCCTGGTTGTTCCATTTCAGAATCATGGAGGTCACTGCGCTCTTAGGAACTTTCAGTGCAGTAAAAAAAATGTTGTACTCTTAACCAAATCTGTGCCTCCACGCAATCCTGTCACTGAGCTCTATAAGCAGTTCTTTCCTCCTCATGGCTTGGTTTTTGCTCTGATATGCATTTTCAACTGTGAGACCTTATATAGACAGGGGTGTGTCTTACCAAATCATGTCCAATCAAATAAAGTTACCATAAGTGGACTCCAATCAAATGTAGAAACATTTCAAAGATGATCTAGAGAAATGGGAGGCCCCCAGAGTTAAATTTCAAGTGTCATAGCAAAGGGTATGAATACTTATGTCCTTGTGAAATTTTAGTTTTTCAATTTTAATTAATTTGCAAAAAATTCTAAAATTCTGTTTTCACTTTGTCAATATGGGGTATTGAGTGCAGGATGATGGGGAAAAAATAGATTTTTTTTTATTATAGCACAAGGCCTCAACATAAAAAAATGTGAAAAAAAGTGAAAGATTCTGAAGAATTTACGAATGCACTGTATGTGTATATAAGTAAAAATGCTCTCACTTAATTGACTTATACCCTGCCATTAATAAGGCTCTGCTGACATACGGGTAGATGTACTAGTCGTGTCTCAAATTCAGACAGCTTAGAATTAGACTAGATTCGCCAAATTTATCACAGTGGTTCATGCTGGATGATAAATATGGTGCATCTTTAGACACTTCTGTCAAACTTTATACCACCTCATGGTTAGCTTACTTTAGATCAATAGTTTGCCCCTTTCCCACTAAGCCATGCCCCCTTGTCTAGCAAGTCGCAATCATCTGTTCTTATTGACGCATTTCATTGATAACTTTATCTAAAATAATTTGCACCAAAAAGTCGGTGCAAGTTTAGCCAGAATTCTTGCCAAATGTAAGGGTTATTCATATCTCAGACAGCTCACTCTGCTCTGTTTCTACAAAAGTTAAGGAAAAATCAGAGAAGTGCTTGCTAGGCTATTTCTGTAACTCCCTTAGAACAGAATGGAAAGACATTTGCATGCAAGGTATTGCGAATGGGGGGTAATAGTTGGTAATAAAAAATGTTTATACCATTCAGGTTTAAAGTCCATGCATAGCTTTATTACAGTCCAAAATAAACAAGTACTTATCCAGCATACAAGACTTGCAGCATACAAACAAAACAAACACCTTAGCCATCTGGGCACTAACTAAAGAGCAGGCTTTCTTACTTATATTAAGCGCTGAGTACTCTGTTCCTTGGAACAGGCTTTCCATACTATCCTCAGATACTATATCTCAGACTGCAGCCTCGCCAGGTGAGTCAGGGATTAGATGACCCAATTCTCGATATATGTATGGTGTCCCAGAGCTGGGACTCACATCTATCAGACATTTAAATATCTGAAACGGGAAAAACCCCTAAACCTCTTCAGGACACAGCTATTTTGGGCTTTAAGGATGCAGCAAATTCTTTTGTTTTTTAATCACTACGTTCTGAGGGTAATACCTTTTTTCATTTTTCTGTCAATGTAGCCGTATGAAGGCTTGTTTATTGCGGGACAAGTTATATTTTTTAATGATACCACTCCACTGTGGGGTACAAACAGATTTGTCCTCCTCAACTACTCGCACCACGATTGGTTAATAAGACTAGTAGAGATTGGTTCGGAATGCACTAGATCAGGGTAGGTGCACGAATAGGGTCCCAACCCAATCGTATTGTGAAAAAGTATTCGGCACACTGAGACGTAAGTATCAATTTCTTGAAATTTTATTATGATTGATGCCACGGGTTTGGTGCAACGTTTCGGTCAAAGGACCTTCGTCGGGCACTATAGGTATACAGAATATTTATATTATACATTGGTATTTTAGCATCATATCCATATGTGAAACAAAAAAGTAATAAAGTATAATGTAATGAAAACAAGACATAAATAAGGGCAAATTAAATCTTACAAAAATCAAAATAGAATTGTGGTATAAAGAACCATAAAAATAATAATCATCAACCAAGAACAGTGAGTGGACGACATTCTCATCCCAGGTACAATAGTGTAGACAGGTATGCAATTACTAAATAGGTTCCTCATACTAACAGGGTGATCGGTTCTCAGGTTAAGCTCAAATGGACATATCTAGTCATCCGTCATTAAGGAGAAAAGACCAAGTTGACCAGACCACATTTCATCTCACATATTAGATCGAATCATTTGTTTACAAAAACCAAATTAACAGTATCAAAATACAGCTCAAATAGTCACATATATCCACTGACTAAAACCCACACTGTAAGATGACAGTTAAGTGCTGTTTGGCAAATTTTCAAAGTATATTATCAAACTAAAAAGTCCTAGTATAGTACAGGAATTTGGTGAGCATACCTTGTTACCCTGGTTGCTGGAGTGTCCAGATGAATGGCGCTGTTCGTCTGAATGGCGGATTTCCGCTCCTTTTGGCGCTAAATTACAGGAGATACACTCCTGGTTTAAATATCCCTGCTTTGGGGCGGGCTCTGGGCGTGTGCTGCACGCGTCATACAGTGTTGTCATGCTCTGGGCGTGGTTCGCCTCCATGTCCACTGTCCTGTGTAGGGGGGGCGGGCAGGTGGCGTGGTCAGCTTGTGCTGAGCGTCTCTATTCATTAGAGGACGCTCTGATCCTATCCTGTCTACGTCCTGCATCGTCCTGCATTAGGGTATACAGTGGGTGTGTTCATCATGCGTCTGATTACGACGTCATGCTCTGGGCGTGGTTAGCGTCCTCGTCTACCACTGCCCTGTGTAGGGACGGGCAGGGGGCGTGGTCAGCTCGTGAATGGGTATAAGCAGCGTGCCTCGTCCTGTGTTAGGGTATGCTATGGGTGTGTTCACCATGCGTCTGGTTATGACGTCATGTACTGGGCGTTATCATAAACAAGAGGACGTACATGTCCTCCTCTGACCATGTCCCATAGGGAAAGTGTAGAAGTGGAGCCAGTGAGCTTTGTAATAGATCCAGGTAGAGGTTTATCACAACGCCAATGACAGGTACCGGTGGATTGCTTGGGATTCTAATCGTGAGCCTGGTATTGCTACACTTGTTAATACATTCCCAGTTGTTACTACATACATGTGGCCCTGGGGAATAGGAATGAGACTAAGAGCAAGAATGACAGTAAAAATAAACATAAAAAATAAACCGTAATGTTCTCATTGGACAATCTTATATGTGTACGGTGGCATATAGCCAGCTGCCTGGTGTAATTGAGTAGAGTAAAAGGAACCTATGTGTATCGATGTACAGATATCTCTACTATCAAATACCTTAGTGTGAGTTATCCCATCCCCTATCCTTAAGGGGAAACAATATTTCTAAAGGATACCTTGTTCGGCATGTAGTTGGGTTTCATGCCTAGTGATAAGTCAGCGTGTCTGTGAAAAGAGACATTAGTCACATTAGATTATGGTAGTTATAACATGTTCACAAGAAACTGCTTACTTCATATTCCCTATTCAACCCTCTAGGTTCCAATGTTTGTAGCCTGTGAATCCAATACGCCTCTCTGCGCTTAAGTGTCCTTATCCTGTCCCCTCCTCTTCGTGGGGCTGGTATGTGCTCAATGACCTGAAATTGTAGCTGAGAGATGTTGTGTGTTTTGGATAAAAAAATGTGCTGGGATCGGTAGTAGGGTCTTGTTGCATCGGATGTTACTCTTGTGCTGGCTTATTCTATCACGAATGCGTTGCGTTGTTTCGCCTACATACGCTAGCCCGCATGGGCACTTAATCAAGTAGATGACAAAGTTCGTGTTGCATGTGAAGTACTCCTTTATTGGTATGCGTTCACCAGTCTGGGGATGTTGTAATGTGTCACCTTTGATAATGTGGGAACATTGTAGACAAGATCGACATGGAAACGTCCCTTTTCTTGGGGTATTGAGGAAGGTTTGTCTCGATGGTCTAATCACTGATCCAATATCTGCTCTTATTAATCTATCTTTGAGACTCCAGGACCTTTGGGTATGCTTCTTTAAGAAGCGGCCAGTGCTTTCTAATGATGTGGTGTACCTTATAGGCACAAGGGTGGTAAGTATGCACAAAGGGTATACACTTAGGTTTGTCTCTGTTCCTATTGGCAACTGTCATCAATTGTGCTTCCCTCAGTGTCTGGCTTGGATAACCTCTATCCCTAAATTTCCGAGTCATATTGGCCATGCGTATTGTCCTGTTGTCAGCATTGTCAACTATCCTGGATATGCGTGTGTATTGGGACTTAGGGAGAGATTTCTTAGTTGCTATGGGGTGGCAACTGTCATAATGTAGAAGGCTGTTTCTGTATGTTTCTTTTGTGAATAAATCAGTGCTGAGGTGGCCGTTGTCATCTTTGATGACCATAGTGTCCAGAAAACTAATTCTGGATCTATCGAAATTTAATGTGAATTTCAGCTCAGGCCAAATGCTATTGAGGTACTCAACGAATTTAAGCAATGCTCCTTCGGTGCCCTGCCATAGGCTGAATATATCATCTATATATCTGGACCATAATACTATGTGTTCTTCAAACATAGTCGTGGGGTATATGTAATTTTCCTCGAAGTGAGCCATATAGCAGTTAGCATATGGTGGTGCCACATTGGATCCCATGGCTCTGCCTCATTTTTGAATGAAGTATGTGTCTTCAAATAGAAAATAATTATCGGTTAAGATAATTGTTAGGAGGTCAAGGCCCAAGTCTATGATCTTACTTTCTTTCCCAGCCCTAGTGAGTATCTCCTTGACCGCAAATAACCCTTTTGTGTGTACAATAGAGGTATAGAGGCTGCAAACATCCAGTGTCACCAAAATGACATCTGGGGTTAAGGTATCAAGTGTGTGGATGGTCTCTAAAAAACTGGATGTATCCAACAAGAATGACCTTGTATTCTTAACAAGTGGGGTCAGGAGTTTCTCCATGAATTTTGAGAGGGGTGTGAAAAGCGAGTCCGTGGAGGCCTCTATCGGCCGTCCAGGAGGATTTTCGAGTCCTTTGTGTATTTTAGGGAGTATATAGAACACAGGTATTACCGGGTGTTTGTTGGTCAAATATACTACCGTCTCCTGGTCTATTGTACCTAGGGCCATATGTTTCTCCAAGGTGTTCTTAATTTTTAGTGCAATTTTATTTGTAGGGTCCCGACTAACGGGTAGATAGACTGAAGTATCCTGTAACTGTCTATGTATCTCCCTTAAATATGAAGACCTGTCCATCACCACAATAGCTCCACCCTTGTCGGCAGGTTTTATGATCAAATCCTTGTCCCCAGTAAGGGAGGATAATGCCTGTCTGTCCAAATTGTTCAAATTGGCATGACTTTTAAACTGGCCTAGTCTAAAGTCGTGATTAAATCTGTCCACATCTCTGTGAATCAGATTAATGAATGTCTCCAACGCAGGTGAGTTCTTTGGAGGGTTGAAGAAACTCTTGTTCCTCAATCCAAAGTCTCGAGAGGTAATTGCAGGGCCCTCTGAAGGGTTGACAGTTGACCCTTCGTTCCTCCGAGGCTCCTCCATGTTGGAAAAGTAAACCCGTAGGCGTAGGGATCTGAAAAACCGATTTAGATCCATGTCTAGCTGGAACAAATCGTACCTGTAGGTTGGACAGAAGGAAAGGCCCTTCTGGAGGAGGAGTAGTTGGGCTGGACTTAGGGTTTTCGACAAGATATTAACTATCAGTGATTGTGATGTTGAGGTCATACTTGCGATCTCGTCTCCATCATCCGATTGATTTCGTCCTGATTGTCTGCCGCCTCTCCTCGTCCTCTTCTTGGGCGTCTGCCCCGTCGTTGACCTAAAAAGCGGTTCCCATAGGTTCTCTGTTGATGGTATTCCCTTCCTTCGCCTCCTGATCCTGAGTATGAGGATCCTGATGAAATATATGCCCCTCTTCTTGCTTGTCTGCTGCCTGGATAACCTTCATGCCATCTGTAAACTCTTTGGTTGTTGTAGTCGTCCAAATCCCTCTGGAATTTTTTCCTCTTTTGTTGTTCTATTTCAATCCTATGACTGTTGAGGGTTGTTCTTAATTTGTCATCGAAGTTTTTGTACTCTGTGACAGGCATGGTGGCCTGCATTTGTTGTTCTGCCGCTGTGATCTGTTTCTTTAGCTCCATGATACTTTTCTGCAAATACGATATCGTCAGCGTCATCAGGTCCAGTGAGCATTTGTTTAGTATATTCTCGAACTGCTTGCAATATTCTGGTTCTTCTTGGAACATTGTTGGTCTTATGGGTACCCTTAGGCCCCTCGGTATCCGTTGTACTTTTACGTACTCCGCCAGAGTAGCGCTGTGCAGTTCCTGATTAATCAGGCGTTTGGATGTTTTTTCTAGATCCCGGGTGCGGACCTCAGATGGTGGTATTTGTAAGAAATCCCTGGATATTGTTACTTGGGTTAGGATGTCATCAGTCTGTTCCTGGTTGTAGGAAAAAATAGAGATTGGTTCGGAATGCACTAGATCAGGGTAGGTGCACGAATAGGGTCCCAACCCAATCGTATTGTGAAAAAGTATTCGGCACACTGAGACGTAAGTATAAATTTCTTGAAATTTTATTATGATTGATGCCACGGGTTTGGTGCAACGTTTCGGTCAAAGGACCTTCGTCGGGCACTATAGGTATACAGAATATTTATATTATTTATATTATACATTGGTATTTTAGCATCATATCCATATGTGTGCCGAATACTTTTTCACAATACGATTGGGTTGGGACCCTATTCGTGCACCCACCCTGATCTAGTGCATTCCGAACCAATCTTCTATTTTTTCCTACAACCAGGAACAGACTGATGACATCCTATCCCAAGTAACAATATCCAGGGATTTCTTACAAATACCACCATCTGAGGTCCGCACCCGGGATCTAGAAAAAACATCCAAACGCCTGATTAATCAGGAACTGCACAGCGCTACTCTGGCGGAGTACGTAAAAGTACAACGGATACCGAGGGGCCTAAGGGTACCCATAAGACCAACAATGTTCCAAGAAGAACCAGAATATTGCAAGCAGTTCGAAAATATACTAAACAAATGCTCACTGGACCTGATGACGCTGACGATATCGTATTTGCAGAAAAGTATCATGGAGCTAAAGAAACAGATCACAGCGGCAGAACAACAAATGCGGGCCACCATGCCTGTCACAGAGTACAAAAACTTCGATGACAAATTAAGAACAACCCTCAACAGTCATAGGATTGAAATAGAACAACAAAAGAGGAAAAAATTCCAGAGGGATTTGGACGACTACAACAACCAAAGAGTTTACAGATGGCATGAAGGTTATCCAGGCAGCAGACAAGCAAGAAGAGGGGCATATATTTCATCAGGATCCTCATACTCAGGATCAGGAGGCGAAGGACAGGAATACCATCAACAGAGAACCTATGGGAACCGTTTTTTAGGTCAACGACGGGGCAGACGCCCAAGAAGAGGACGAGGAGAGGCGGCAGACAATCAGGACGAAATCAATCGGATGATTGAGACGAGATCGCAAGTATGACCTCAACATCACAATCACTGATAGTTAATATCTCGTCGAAAACCCTAAGTCCAGCCCAACTACTCCTCCTCCAGAAGGGCCTTTCCTTCTGTCCAACCTACAGGTACGATTTGTTCCAGCTAGACATGGATCTAAATCGGTTTTTCAGATCCCTACGCCTACGGGTTTACTTTTCCAACATGGAGGAGCCCCGGAGGAACGAAGGGTCAACTGTCAACCCTTCAGAGGGCCCTGCAATTACCTCTCGAGACTTTGGATTGAGGAAAAAGAGTTTCTTCAACCCTCCAAAGAACTCACCTGCGTTGGAGACAATCATTAATCTGATCCACAGAGATGTGGACAGATTTAATCACGACTTTAGACTAGGCCAGTTTAAAAGTCATGCCAATTTGAACAATTTGGACAGACAGGCATTATCCTCCCTTACTGGGGACAAGGATTTGATCATAAAACCTGCCGACAAGGGTGGAGCTATTGTGGTGATGGACAGGTCTTCATATTTAAGGGAGATACATAGACAGTTACAGGATACTTCAGTCTATCTACCCGTTAGTCGGGACCCTACAAATAAAATTGCACTAAAAATTAAGAACACCTTGGAGAAACATATGGCTCTAGGTACAATAGACCAGGAGACGGTAGTATATTTGACCAACAAACACCCGGTAATACCGGTGTTCTATATACTCCCTAAAATACACAAAGGCCTCTAAAATCCTCCTGGACGGCCGATAGTGGCCTCCACGGACTTGCTTTTCACACCCCTCTCAAAATTCATGGAGAAACTCCTAACCCCACTTGTTAAGAATACAAGGTCATTCTTGTTGGATACATCCAGTTTTTTAGAGACCATCCACACACTTGATACCTTAACCCCAGATGTCATTTTGGTGACACTGGATGTTTGCAGCCTCTATACCTCTATTGTACACACAAAAGGGTTATTTGTGGTCAAGGAGATACTCACTAGGGCTGGGAAAGAAAGTAAGATCATAGACTTGGGCCTTGACCTCCTAACAATTATCTTAACCGATAATTATTTTCTATTTGAAGACACATACTTCATTCAAAAAAGAGGCACAGCCATGGGATCCAATGTGGCACCACCATATGCTAACTGCTACATGGCTCACTTCGAGGAAAATTACATATACCCCACGACTATGTTTGAAGAACACATAGTATTATGGTCCAGATATATAGATGATATATTCTGCCTATGGCAGGGCACCGAAGGAGCATTGCTTAAATTCGTTGAGTACCTCAATAGCATTTGGCCTGAGCTGCAATTCACATAAAATTTCGATAGATCAAGAATTAGTTTTCTGGACACTATGGTCATCAAAGATGACAACGGCCACCTCAGCACTGATTTATTCACAAAAGAAACGGACAGAAACAGCCTTCTACATTATGACAGTTGCCACCCCATAGCAACTAAGAAATCTCTCCCTAAGTCCCAATACACACGCATATCCAGGATAGTTGACAATGCTGACAACAGGACAATACGCATGGCCAATATGACTCGGAAATTTAGGGATAGAGGTTATCCAAGCCAGACACTGAGGGAAGCACAAATGATGACAGTTGCCAATAGGAACAGAGACAAACCTAAGTGTATACCCTTTGTGCATACTTACCACCCTTGTGCCTATAAGGTACACCACATCATTAGAAAGCACTGGCCGCTTCTTAAAGAAGCATACCCAAAGGTCCTGGAGTTTCAGACTCCGTTTCTTCCATGTTCCAAGAGACCCAAAAATCTCAAAGATAGATTAATAAGAGCAGATATTGTATCAGTGATTAGACCATCGAGACAAACCTTCCTCAATACCCCAAGAAAAGGGACGTTCCCATGTCGATCTTGTCTATAATGTTCCCACATTATCAAAGGTGACACATTACAACATCCCCAGACTGGTGAACGCATACCAATAAAGGAGTACTTCACATGCAACACGAACTTTGTCATCTACTTGATTAAGTGCCCATGCGGGCTAGCGTATGTAGGCGAAACAACGCAACGCATTCGTGATAGAATAAGCCAGCACAAGAGTAACATCCGATGCAACAAGACCCTACTACCTATCCCAGCACATTTTTTATCCAAAACACACAACATCTCTCAGCTACATTTTCAGGTCATTGAGCACATACCAGCCCCACGAAGAGGAGGGGACAGGATAAGGACACTTAAGCGCAGAGAGGCGTATTGGATTCACAGGCTACAAACATTGGAACCTAGAGGGTTGAATAGGGAATATGAAGTAAGCAGTTTCTTGTGAACATGTTATAACTACCATAATCTAATGTGACTAATGTCTCTTTTCACAGACACGCTGACTTATCACTAGGCATGAAACCCAACTACATGCCGAACAAGGTATCCTTTAGAAATATTGTTTCCCCTTAAGGATAGGGGATGGGATAACTCACACTAAGGTATTTGATAGTAGAGATATCTGTACATCGATACACATAGGTTCCTTTTACTCTACTCAATTACACCAGGCAGCTGGCTATATGCCACCGTACACATATAAGATTGTCCAATGAGAACATTACGGTTTATTTTTTATGTTTATTTTTACTGTCATTCTTGCTCTTAGTCTCATTCCTATTCCCCAGGGCCACATGCATGTAGTAACAACTGGGAATGTATTAACAAGTGTAGCAATACCAGGCTCACGATTAGAATCCCAAGCAATCCACCGGTACCTGTCATTGGCGTTGTGATAAACCTCTACCTGGATCCATTACAAAGCTCACTGGCTCCACTTCTACATATAACTTTCCCTATGGGACATGGTCAGAGGAGGACATGTACGTCCTCTTGTTTATGATAACGCCCAGTACATGACGTCATAACCAGACGCATGGTGAACACACCCATAGCATACCCTAACACAGGACGAGGCACGCTGCTTATATCCATTCACGAGCTGACCACGCCCACTGCACGCCCCTACACAGGGCAGTGGTAGACGAGGACGCTAACCACGCCCAGAGCATGACGTCGTAATCAGACGCATGATGAACACACCCACTGTATACCCTAATGCAGGACGATGCAGGACGTAGACAGGATAGGATCAGAGCGTCCTCTAATGAATAGAGACGCTCAGCACGAGCTGACCACGCCCCCTGCCCGCCCCCCCTACACAGGACAGTGGTAGACATGGAGGCGAACCACGCCCAGAGCATGACAACACTGTATGACGCGTGCAGCACACGCCCAGAGCCCGCCCCAAAGCAGGGATATTTAAACCAGGAGTGTATCTCCTGTAATTTAGCGCCAAAAGGAGCGGAAATCCGCCATTCAGACGAACAGCGCCATTCATCTGGACACTCCAGCAACCAGGGTAACAAGGTATGCTCACCAAATTCCTGTACTATACTAGGACTTTACTTTGATAATATACTTTGAAAATGTGCCAAACAGCACTGAACTGTCATCTTACAGTGTGGGTTTTAGTCAGTGGATATATGTGACTATTTGAGCTGTATTTTGATACTGTTAATTTGGTTTTTGTAAACAAATGATTCGATCTAATATGTGAGATGAAATGTGGTCTGGTCAACTTGGTCTTTTCTCCTTAATGACGAATGACTAGATATGTCCATTTGAGCTTAACCTGAGAACCGATCACCCTGTTAGTATGAGGAACCTATTTAGTAATTGCATACCTGTCTACACTATTGTACCTGGGATGAGAATGTCGTCCACTCACTGTTCTTGGTTGATGATTATTATTTTTGTGGTTCTTTGTACCACAATTCTATTTTGATTTTTGTAAGATTTAATTTATCCTTATTTATGTCTTGTTTTCATTACATTATACTTTATTACTTTTTTGTTTCACATATGGATATGATGCTAAAATACCAATGTATAATATAAATATTCTGTATACCTATAGTGCCCGACGAAGGTCCTTTGACTGAAACGTTGCACCAAACCCGTGGCATCAATCATAATAAAATTTCAAGAAATTGATACTTACGTCTCAGTTTGGTTAATAAGACTAATTAGTCCAGTTTTCCTATACGTAGCAATGAAATGTGCAAGCTACCACAACAAAAGGTCACATTTATGAAGTTAAATGTACTATGGGTGTTTGGCCATTTTTAACACAGTTTTTTGAAGATTGAGAATTCATCATAAATATTAATGAATGATAAATTTTGACAGAAACTAAAAAACATATTTACACAAATGTGGTCAGATAATATTTTCTAGTAAAGTCTACGATGCACAGTTTAATGATCAAGTAGTGAATATTAACAATATAATGTAATCTAAGTTATAGTCACTTATATGTAGTTTACTATAAAAGATCACTGGAGCTCATGGGACATTGGAAACAAATAAGAGAATAAGTCAGACCAAATAAGAGAATAAGGTAAAATTCCTCCCATTACTTATTTCACAATAAAACTTGAAGAAAACATTTTCAGTCTGAAGATAAAAAGATAAAATTCACCTATACAGACAAAAAGAAAATAGAAGAAATCCACCTCATTGAATCTCCAAAACATAAAAATTGTCTATTCATGTAGACTCTAAAGACGTCTGCTCAATAGGTACGGCAGATAAATCAATTAATTAGGAGTTTATAAGAAATAAGAAAGCAAACAAAGAAACATATTGGAATTCACTTCTAAAGAATTCAAGTGTTAATCCTTGGGAAATAAACATCCTTTCTACAATCTTGTTAGTGGCTAGTGCAACTTTAGTGCAACTTTATTGGTGAATGTTACAGAGTCTCAAGTTTTTATATAAATTGTTAAATCATCCAAAGCAATAGTAGGTTCTGCTACAAGAGAGCAACTTCATGGCAATCATCATATAGTGGTTGTATGGTCTAAATCAGGGGCCTCAAACTCGGCTGGGTAAGAGGGCCGGACATAGAAAAAATGTGAAGTTGACGGGCCGCATTACTTTCAAATTTGATACAATACAAAATTATTGTTAATCAATTAGTTATTTGAACTAATATAATACTACTAAATTACTGTAATACTACATTACTATAATAATACTACATTACTATAATACTACTACATTAATATAACAATACTACATTACTATAATAATACTACATTACCATAATTATACTACATTACTATAATACTACATTACTATAACAATACTATATTACTATAACATAACAACACTACTATAACAATATTACATTACTATAATACTACTACATTACTATAACAATACTACATTACTATAATAATACTACATTACTATAATACTACATTACTATAACAATACTACATTACTATAATACTACATTACTATAACAATACAACATTACTATAACCCTACTACATTACTATAATAATACTACATTACCATAATTATACTACATTACTATAATACTACATTACTATAACAATACTATATTACTATAACATAACAACACTACTATAACAATATTACATTACTATAATACTACTACATTACTATAACAATACTACATTACTATAATAATACTACATTACTATAATACTACATTACTATAACAATACTACATTACTATAATACTACATTACTATAACAATACAACATTACTATAACCCTACTACATTACTATAACAATCCTACATTACTACAACAATACTACATTACTATAACAATCCTACATTACGACAATACTACATTACTAAAACAACATTACATTACTGTAACAATACTACATTACTATAAAACTACATAACTATAATAATACTACATTACTATGACAATACTACATTACTATAATAATACTAAATTACTATAACAATACAACATTACTATAACAATACTACATTACTATAACAATACTACATTACTATAATAATACTAAATTACTACAACAATACAACATTACTATACCAATACTATATTACTATAATAATACTACATTGCTATAATAATACTACATTACTATAACAATACTACATTACTATAATAATACTAAATTACTATAACAATACAACATTACTATAACAATACTACATTACTATAATAATACTACATTACTATAATACTACATTACTATAATAATACTACATTACTATAACAATACAACATTACTATAATAATAATACATTACTATAACAATCCTACATTACTACAACAATACTACATTACTATAACAATCCTACATTACTACAATACTACATTACTATAACAACACTACATTACTGTAACAATACCACATTACTATAACAATACTATATTACTATAATAATTCTACATTACTATCATAATACTACATTACTATAACAATACTACATTACTATACCAATACTACATTACTATAATAATACATTACTATAATAATAAATTACTATAATAATACTACATTACTATAACAATACTACATTACTATAATAATACCACTAGGTTTAACTTAACGGAAATTTGCGATATTTCTCCATGTGCTTATTTCAACAATCCAGTTTTCTAGTTTAAGTGTCGCTAAATGCAGTCTGGGGGCTCTGTTGGCAGTGTTTGGCAGACACACAAATGTCAAGATTGGGCAGTCCCTTTTTAAATAGTGCCACAGAGACCTCTATAGATACTGCTACAGTGCCCTCTGTAGATAATGCTACAGTGCCCTCTGTAGATAATGCCACAATGCCCTCTGTAGATAATGCCACAGTGCCCTCTGTAGATAATGCCACCCACCCTTAGATAATGCCACAGTGTCTTCTGTAGAAACTGCCACACACCAATCCGTAGATAATTCCACAGTGCCCTCTGTAGATACTGCCACAGTGCACTCTGTAGATACTGCCACAATGCCCTCTGTAGATACTGCCACAGTGCCCTCTGCAGATGCTGCCACAGTGCCCTCTGCAGATGCTGCCACAGTGCCCTCTGCAGATGCTGCCACAGTGCCCTCTGCAGATGCTGCCACAGTGCCTACTGCAGATGCTGCCACAGTGCCCTCTGCATATAATGCCACACACACACCCTCAGTAGATAGCTCCATTGTGGCTCCCTCTTGGAGTGGAATCCCCAGCCAGAGCATTGCTGACGCTTTGGCCGTGGACTCCTCTGCTGTTGGAGCCCCTGACGTCACTGTCCATACACACTGACATCAGGGGATCCCCCTGGACCGCAATGTGATGTCAGGGGCAACCCCAGAGCCGGTGTCCCAGAGCAGAGCTTTAGTATAGGCTCTGCTCCGAAACTCTGGGGAAGACAGTGATGTCAGAGGCTTGCCCAGAGCTGGAGTCCCGGAGCAGAGCCGCTTCTATCACTCTGCCTGGGATTCCAGCTCTGCTCCTGACATCACTGTCCATATATGGACAGAGATATCAGGGGCAACCCCAGAGCTGGAGTCCCGGGCAGAGTGCTAGCAGGCTCTTCCTGGGACTCCAGCTGTGCTCCTGACATCACTGTCCAAATATGGACAGTGATGTCAGGGCAACCCCCGAGCCGGAGTCCTCAAAGTTCTTTAAAATTCTGCTTTATTCATTAGCAAGATTAAAGGCAATTCTAGGTAACCATAGGACCCCATAACATACCTTGACTAGGGCCGGACACAACCAATACCACCTTCAGTTCAAAATAGGTGAGAAGACACAATGGACAGACTGAAGATCATAATTATGGGCTTCATTCTCCCCCCTTGATTTTACCTTCTTTTCTTGGTCTTCCAGTGATCTAATTTCCACAGACTGTTTCAATCTCCCTTCCATCAATTTACTTCTAAGTAGAGATGGTCCCGTTGCTTGTTTGGCCCCATAGTAGATGTTATGCCTGCTCCTCATGGTAAGTCGGAATTTCCTTTGCATCACTAAAGCCTGCTTATGTGTGCACATCTAGGATTTCAATAAAAATTGGAAAGTATGCTCCTTATTTTTATCTTGGTCAATCTGCAGGACTAATAATGTTTATACTGTATAGTTAATAAGGAAACCCATACTCCAATAAGGGGGTACAGACCCCACATAATTATCACTGTGGTTTTATAAAAGACCTTGGTGCAGTATAACAAAATCTCAACATTAGGGCTTCTATTTGGATGAGAAGTTGCACTGCCTGTAAAGGAAATATGCTTGTATATTGTAACTAAAGTTCTGATGAACAGCAATTAAGTATTCAGATTCATTACTGATGCCTGAATACTGGCCAAACAGTTTGTGGGGGTATTCTACTTTAAGATAGCAATGTTGTATTCCACAATTGGTGGAAGGCATTTTGATTCTTTCTATCCCACCACAACATAACTTCATTTAAATCTTAACATTATTGTTTATAGATACAGAATGGGGTTAGAACAGTTAGTCCTTTAACCCCTTCCCGACATTTGACGTATCCATAAGTCATAGCCGGGTAGGGGAAGTATGCAACGGCTCATGGAGTGAACCCGCTCCATATGATGTTACTAACGAGCGGGATCTTGATCTAGCGCAATGCCATTTGTCTAACTCGTTAAATGCCTCGGTCAATAGCGACCGCAGCATTTAAATTGTTAGAAAGAGGGGGCGACCCCGTCTAGCAGCTCATCGCGCTCCCCGCAATGCAATCGCGGGGTGGAGATGGTTGCTATAGCTGCCTGGGGGCCAAACGAAGGCCCCCAGGTCTGCCATCTTTGAGCTCCTACTAAGCCCTGCCTCTGGCAGGGCTTAATAGAAGCCTGTCAGAAAGACAATATACTGCAATACATTAATATTGCCGTATATGGTGCAAGCGATCCAACGATTGCTGTTTGAAGTTCCCTAGGGGGACTAATAAAAAAAATTTATGTAAAAAACAAATAAATATATTAAAAGTTTTTAAAAAAAAAGCTTTTCCCATTTTCCCCCTAGAGCATAGTAAAAAAAATAATAAATAAACATAATTGGTATCGCAGCATCCATAAAAGTCTGAATTATTACAATATATAATTATTTAACCCGCACGGTGTACGGCGTAAAAAAAAATTGTAAACGCCAGAATCTCTATTTTTTGGTCACCTAATCTTCCACAAAAAAAATTAATAAAAAGTGATCAAAACGTTGCATGTACCCCAAAATTGTATCATTAAAAACAACAGATTATCCTGCAAAAAATAAGCCCTCATGCCACTTAATCAATGGAAAAATAAAAAAGTCATGGCTCTCAGAATTTGGCGACACAAAATAAATTTTATTTTTTACACTTAATTTTTTACTTGTAAAAGTAGTAAAATATAGAAAAAACTATACATATTTCGTATTGCCATAATCGTATTGACCCACAGAATAAAGTTAACATGTTGTTTTAATTGCACAGTGAATTCGTAAAAACGAAGCGCAAAAAACAATGGCGGTATCACAGTTTTTTTCATTTTCTACCCCACAAATAATTTTTTCCCATTTCCTAATTACATTATATGGCACAATAAATGACGCTACAAAAAATACAACTCGTCCCGGAAAAATCAAGCCCTCATGGGACTAAATGGACAGAAAAATAAAAAGGTTATGGCTTTTTGAAGGTTGGGAGGAAAAAATGAAATTGAAAACTTGAAAAATGGCTGTGGCGGGAAGGGGTTAAAGAAATAAAATAGATTGTGGGGTACAATTGAAAACAATACATGTAAAGACATCAAGCTTTTAATACAGTAATTCTTTTAATGCTTTAAGTTATAATTAATGAATTTTGTTTTGAACATTAACATGTTGCATCCATAAATAAGGAGCTAATCAATTGGAATAATCGTGTCATATCTGCAGGTATTGTGACCTTTTATTCATGTTTCTGTTAAATGGCAGGGTCTAGCAGCTATTCACAGAGATTTGAATGAATATATGCATTCATGCCCTTCACTATCTATCTACTTCAAAGTATTTTATTATTCTTATGAACGAAATCGAACCTAAATCTACAAAAGTTAAAACTTATGAAAACTTAATTTATTTATTAAAAGCAAATTTAAGTTTTATTGAGAAATCAGCAAATGTGTTTAGTATGTTGTATTTATAAAATTACAACAGAATCCATACAGATATAAACCATCAGCCACAGTCCCCTATATAAGAGACAGCTACAGTGCCCATAACATTTATATCTACAACACGCAAATCACAGTGACAACAACAGCGATTCCATAACAGTGACAGCTACAGTGCTCCATAACAGTGAGTCACAGTGCCCTATAATAGTGATAACCACAGTGCCCCATAACAGCGATAACCACAGTGCCCCATAACAGTGATAATCACATTGCCCTATAACAGTGACAATAACAGTGCCCCATAAGAGTGATAACCACAGTGCCCCATAACAGTGACAACTACAGTGCTCCATAACAGTCAGTCACAGTGCCCTATAATAGTGACAATACCAGTGCCCCATAACAGTGATAACCACAGTGCCCCATAACAGTGACAACCACAGTGCCCCATAACAGTGATAACCACAGTGCCCCATAACAGTGATAACCACAGTGCCCCATAACAGTGATAATCACAGTGCCCTATAACAGTGACAATAACAGTGCCCCATAAGAGGGATAACTACAGTGCCCCATAACAGTGACAACTACAGTGCTCCATAACAGTGAGTCACAGTGCCCTATAATAGTGACAATAACAGTGCCCCATAACAGTGATAACCACAGTGCCCCATAACAGTGACAACCACAGTGCCCCATAACAGTGACAACTACAGTGCTCCATAACAGTGAGTCACAGTGCCCTATAATAGTGACAATAACAGTGCCCCATAACAGTGATAACCACAGTGCCCCATAACAGTGACAACCACAGTGCCCCATAACAGTGACAACTACAGTGCTCCATAACAGTCAGTCACAGTGCCCTATATTAGTGACAATAACAGTGCCCCATAACAGGGATAACCACAGTGCCCCATAACAGTGATAACCACAGTGCCCCATAACAGTGATAACCACAGTGCCCCATAACAGTGATAATCACAGTGCCCTATAACAGTGACAATAACAGTGCCCCATAAGAGGGATAACCACAGTGCCCCATAACAGTGACAACTACAGTGCTCCATAACAGTGAGTCACAGTGCCCTATAATAGTGACAATAACAGTGCCCCATAACAGTGACAACTACAATGCCCCATAACAGTATTAATCGCAGTGCCCAATAACTGTGCTAACCACAGTGCCCCATAACAGTGACAACTACAATGCCCCATAAAAGTGGCAACCACAGTGCCCCATAACAGTGACAACTACAATGCGCCTCCCCAGCCGTACCTCAGTATACTCACTTTATCTTGCCTCCCGCACTGTGCAGTCCCTGAAATGCAGGACATTACACATAAGTAACCACCCACATGTAACATTCTACCAAGAGATCAGTGCAGGGAAGAGAACAGGGCTCTAGTCATGCGCCAGCACTTTGCTGACAGCCACATCTATCTGTATGATCGGCAGTCGTCCAGTGTAAATATCTCTAAGAAAAGGTGCTGCAGAAATGTTATTTGATGAGAAATGCAAGTATTTTACTAATATAGACATGTCAGGAGAGGTGACAGGCCCTCCAAAGTACAGTAAACTAATCCCTCTTATATGTATAGTTAAAACTGCTGTAAATTAATAGTTTATTGGAGTTATATTATTCGTTGTGCTAAAAAAGAAACAAGAATGTTATCCAAATATTTATTTCCTACAGTATTTTAGGAAAATCCAATCATAATCTATGTTCATTCCAAAACTATGTCTGAAACATCAATCCATCCCTCCTTTGCATGATTACATAACTTTATATAACATACAGTATTGAACTTACTCATTCAGAAGAAAAGCTTTTATCAGGTAGATAAGCTTTCTAATTTTTATTTATTTAAATGAAAATAAAATATATATATATAGTATATACAAAAGAATCAGTGGGTGGCTGTGAACTGACACTGTTAAGAGCCTTAGTAGACTTTCTGTTAATATGTGAATGCTGACTTCAGCTGCTGGGAGGCAGGGATTCCCAAAATGTTCATTCAGCAGTTACAGCTGGAGGGAGAGCTCCGGAATGCGTATGGAAAGTGGAAAGGAAGACACACCGGAAAAGATGAGAATGAAAGCCTCAGATGACCAATTTTATATCTCTTTTCTAGCCAATGATTCCTTTTAAGCAAATGGAACTAAGTCACCAGAAAAATTCAGAGAAGACGTATATGTTTTTAGATATATATATACATGTATATATATATATATATATATATATATATATATACACACACAGCTATATATATATATATCTAGATATTTATCTATATCTGTATAGTAATAAATTCCAAATAAATTCCAAATTGATATGGGTGCCCAGCAGGTAATCCTGATCCAAGGATAATGAATGTACATAGAAAGAAATCCCGCAGCACTCCGGTATGGCATGGCAAATAAAGGTGATTTATTTCAAACAGCAAAACAGGATGCAGCGTTTCTGTCCAACCTTAGGACCTTTATTTGCCATGCCATACTCTATTCCCGATGTAATTAACTTACTATATACACATATTATTTATACACATTTAGTTGTTTATACAAATTTTCCAACACTGATCGCAGTATTCATTTTTGGTAAAGGTATCATATCTAACTGTGAATTGACATATATTTTATATTTTCTTTTAGTGACTGAGATGTTTTTAATTATGACACTAGAAAATTACAATGCATAGCCTCTGATTGCATAGAAAGCACTTAAGATGTGATTTAGAAGCTTCTCAATTAAAGAAGGTGCTCCCGGTTGTTAAGCCCTGCAGTGACATCCTCGAATTGGAACACCAGATACACAAATAGGAACATTTACCAAATGAAATCTTGCAAACAGTTCAAATGACCAGAGGGAAACACATAAACCTTGTATGAACTGAAACATTTTGCATTTAAAGATAAAAACGAACACTGAGATCAAGACTACAAAGGAGGATAATACTTATACAGAACATAAGGCTTTATGTTCATGGGTGTATTATGGCTTTGTGTTCTTGCTCTTACAGGACAGGATCACATCCAGTCATTGGCACTAAATACATAGCTCCTGCACCCAGCTATAATATGGCTGTGTGCATGAACCTTAAAGGTCAGATAGATGTGACAGCTATTAAATAAAAGCGCCCTTTTCTTACCTCATGTGTGGGCGACACAGTTGCTGAGCCAACAGTTTGATGCTGGAAGTGCCTACTGGTCCTATTAATTAGAAAAGTAACATGTAGACTCTTCGGGTATCATATGGTTGCCTCAGCAACTATATCACCCATCGTGCTCCTTACATCTCTACCTGCCCAAAGTAGAACGCAATTATAGGGACACAATGATATAGAACAAAGGACCAATGGTTGTGCTGATTTTTTCCTGCTATTTCTAGGGGCTTCAGGAAACAGCTTAACCCACTTCCTCTGTAACATGCATGTTTAGAGGTATTGAGATATTGAGAGTCAATGACATTTTTGGCGGGCAGTTATCTAATGTGTATGAGCACCTGTACTCCAAAACGTCTACTGGAACATACTGTGAATATAAACATACTTAAAGGGTTGTTCTAGTTTTAGCAAAGTAATCTACGTAGTTTCAGCAAATTCAATATCTCTGATTGTTGTCATTCAGTAGGAACATTAATAATTTACTTCCAGTGGATAGAATTCTGTCCATGATCATGTGATGGACACCCAGGTGCGTGTCTCGTTACAGTTACAGTACGTGTATCAGAGCTGTGTCTTCTAGCAATCCCTTCATTAATACAAAGAAATAACATTCAATTTCTGAAAGTGAAATACATAGTTACATAGTTAGTACGGCTGAAAAAAGACACATGTCCATCAAGTCCAACCAAGGGAAGGGAAAAGGGAAGGAAAAATTTCTACACATAGGAGCTAATATTTTTTTGTTCTAGGAAATTATCTAACCCTTTTTTAAAGCCATCTACTGTCCCTGCTGTGACCAGCTCCTGCGGTAGGCTATTCCATAAATTCACCGTTCTTACTGTAAAGAAGCCTTGTCGCCTCTGCAGCTTGAACCTTTTTTTCTCCAGACGGAGGGAGTGCCCCCTTGTTTTTTGAGGGGGTTTTACAAGGAACAGGATATCACCATATTTTTTGTATGTGCCATTAATATATTTATATAAGTTAATCATGTCCCCCCTTAGTCGTCTTTTTTCAAGGCTAAATAGGTTTAATTCTTTCAATCTTTCCTCATAACTTAAATTCTCCATGCCCCTTATTAGCTTCGTTGCTCTTCTTTGTATTTTTTCCAACTCCAGGGCATCCTTTCTATGAACTGGAGCCCAGAACTGAACTGCATATTCTAGATGGGGCCTCACTAATGCTTTGTAAAGTGGCAATATTACATCTCTGTCCCGCGAGTCCATGCCTCTTTTAATACACGACAATATCTTGCTGGCCTTTGAAGCAGCTGATTGACACTGCATGCTGTTATTGAGTTTATGATTTACAAGAACACCCAGATCCTTCTCAACAAGTGAATCCGCCAGTGTAGCTCCCCCTAGGACATATGATGCATGCAGGTTGTTGGTACCCAGATGCATAACTTTACATTTATCTACATTAAACTTCATTTGCCAAGTGGACGCCCAAACACTTAGTTTGTTTAAATCTGCCTGCAATTCACAAACATCTTCCATAGTCTGAACTATATTACATAGCTTGGTGTCATCTGCAAAAATAGAAATAGTGCTATTAATCCCTTCCTCTATATCATTAATAAATAAGTTGAATAATAGTGGTCCCAGCACTGAACCCTGGGGTACACCACTTATAACCGGTGACCATTCAGAGAAGGAATCATTGACCACAACTCTCTGGATACGGTCCTTGAGCCAATTCTCAATCCAATTACAAACTATATTTTCTAAACCTATAGTCCGTAATTTACCCATTAGGCGTCTATGGGGGACAGTGTCAAATGCCTTTGCAAAGTCCAAAAACACTAAATCCACAGCGGCCCCTCTGTCTAGACTTCTGCTTACCTCTTCATAAAAACAGATTAGGTTAGTTTGACAACTTCTGTCCTTAGTAAAACCATGCTGGCTGTCACTTATAATGCTATTTATTGTCACATAATCCTGTATATAGTCCCTCAATAGCCCCTCAAACATTTTCCCCACGATGGATGTTAAGCTTACTGGTCTATAATTACCCGGGGAAGACCTAGAGCCCTTTTTGAAAATAGGCACCACATTTGCCCTGCGCCAGTCCCTTGGCACTATACCAGTCACTAGAGATTCTCTGAATATTATGAAAAGGGGGACAGAAATAACTGAACTAAGCTCTTTAAGAATTCTAGGGTGTAACCCATCTGGTCCCGGAGCCTTGTGCACATTTATTTTATTTAATTTAGCTTGGACCATCTCTACATTCATCCAATTCAGTATATCAGCCGATATATTAACAGCACTGGCACCGGCTACATCAGCTGCTCTTTCTTCAGTTGTATATACAGAGCTAAAGAACCCATTTAGTAACTCTGCCTTCTCTTGATCCCCTGTGATCAACTCCCCATTACCATTATCTAGGGGTCCTACATGTTCAGACCTTGGCTTTTTTGCATTTATATGTTTGAAGAATTTTTTAGGATTTGTTTTACTATCCTTGGCCACCTGCCTTTCATTTTGTATTTTTGCTAATTTTATTACATTTTTAAAGATTTTATTAAGCTCTTTATATTTTACAAAGGCTACAGCTGTACCCTCAGATTTGTATTTTTTAAATGCCCTTTTTTTGTCATGTATTGCCCCTTTCACAGAAGGTGTAAGCCATGTGGGGTTTAATTTGAGTCGTTTATACTTATTACCTGTAGGAATAAATTTTGCACTATAATAACTCAAAGTAGATTTGAAAATCTCCCATTTATCATTTGTTCCATTATTTGACATTAGTTCTTCCCAGTCCATATCCTGAATTGCAGCCCTCATCCTGGGGAAATTGGCTTTCTTAAAATTAAATGTTTTTGCCCTCCCAGCCTGCGTTTGTTTTTTACAGTATAGGTAAAATGTAACTATATTGTGATCACTGTTACCGAGGTTTTCACGAACATTGACATTCCCAACAAGATCTGCATTATTAGAAATGACCAGATCCAACAGAGCTTCACCTCTAGTCGGGTCTTCCACAAACTGGCCCATAAAATTTTCCTGCAACAGGTTGAGGAAATGTCTCCCCTTTGCAGTTGAAGCCGAACCATGACACCAATTAATATCCCGGAAATTAAAATCTCCCATTATCACTACAGTACCCGCCTGTGCAGCCCGCTCCATCTGTTTATATAGCTGAACTTCCATCTCCTCAGTTATATTGGGGGGTCTATAGATTACACCAAAAGTAATTTTTTCAGTGTTTACCTCCCTTTCTAGTTCCACCCACAAGGTTTCAACCTCCTCACAGTCTTCACCCACTATTGTCTCTTTCACACTCGCCTTCATATCACTTCTCACATACAGACATACACCACCACCTTTCCTATTTGTCCTGTCTTTACGAAAAAGTGTAAAACCCTGTAGATTTACAGCCCAGTCATGTGAAGAGTCCAGCCATGTTTCAGCAACACCAACTATATCTATATTTTCTTCCAGTATCAAGGCCTCCAGCTCCCCCATTTTACTTGCTAGACTTCTGGCATTTGTGAACATACACTTTAACTTGCCTGTCAGATTTTCACTTTTATTATCAGAAATGTGATTTGACATTAATCGGTCCTTTTTATTTACACTGATGTTTTGTAACGAAAGGATCTCCTTATCCTGTTGTCCAGTCCTCTCCCCACATTCTGTTTCTCCCCCCACCAATATAGTCTGACCCCTCTCTAACCTGGCTACCCCTTTTTTTTCTACATTGACCTCCCTCCTCCTGGCATATAGTTTCATAAAAGTGTAAAAATAAAACTTTCACGTTAATAAAAACAATACTCTTTAATACAAACAATAAAAACAAACAATAAAAACAATACTCTTTAATACAAAGTACAGTACTTTAATATACACTATGCACAACAATATAACTTATTCACACAAAAACATTACTGTTACTGCAGCTTCTGTCCAAGCTTTACTAACCCCTTCCCGCTATGTGACGTAATAGTCCGTCACAGGAGATGTCCTGTTAATGCAAACTGACGGACTATTACGTCACAGCATTAACAGGGCACTGTGTCGGCAGACGCGTCTGCAGACACAGTTTTAAAGCAGTAATAGCTTAACGCTATCACTGCTTCAAGGCCAGGACCAGAGCTAGCCTCCGATCCGGCCGATTAACCCCTTAGATGCAGCCCTCAAAACCGAGAGCTGAATCTATGGTGTTTACAAGCCGATCGGAACCCTGCAATGAAATCGCGGAGTTCCGATGACTGCTCCGGCAAATCGGAAGCCTAACAATGGCCTCCCGGCTGCCAAGTACGGAAGCCTGCTAGGTCCCGCCCAGAGGCCGGGCCTAAAAGGTGTCCGGCCGCAGTTTCAAGATGGTGCAGGCTCTGAAACGGAGTCTGCGACATCAGCCGTTGGTGTCAGCTGTATGTAACGGCTGACACCGTGCTGTAACGGCAGGGAACGGAGCTAGCTCCGATCCCTGCCATTAACCCCTCAGATGCGGCATCTTAGTGGTTTGTAGCGATCGACATTCACACAATGTTATCGTGACTAATCCGATCGCTGCTATGGCAACCGGAGGCCTAATAATGGCCTCCTGGTCTGCCACGTACGATAGCCTATTAGGCCCCGCCTACAGACGGGACCTAATAGGCTTGCTGTCAGTGAATGACTGACAGCTCTAATGCATTACACTATGTGGGTAGTGCAATGCATTAGAGTAAAGATCAGAGGTGCAGGACCTCAAGTCCCCTAGTGGGACAAAAAAAAACAGTTGAAAAAAAGTTAATAAAAAAGTTTCATCAACTGCCAAAATCTGCGCTCCAAAAACCAAATGGCGCTCACACCCTTCTGAACTCTACAGCGTGCCCAAACAGCAGTTTACATCCACATATATGGCATCGCCATACCCCGGGGAATCAGCTTAGCTGTTTACGAGATGTGTGTCTTCGGTGACACAAACAGGGCGCAACATATAAAATGGCATATCAGCGGAAAATTGCAATTTTCACTTTGCACCATCCGCTGCGCATTAATTACTGATGGAAAAACACCTGTGGGGGCAAAATGCTCACTACACCCCTTAAAATGCCTCAAGGCGGTGTCGTTTCCAAAATAGGGGTCACTACTTGGGCATTTGTTTTGCTATTTTACCTCAGAGCCATGCAATTGTGGGCCAATGCTGTGAAAATCACCAAAATGGACCTCAAATGCACATGTTGCTCTTCACTTCTGAGCTCTATCATATGTCCAGGCAACCGTTAAATGCCTTGAGGGGTGTAGTTTCCAAAATGGGGGTCACTTCTTGGGGGCTTCTACTGCACTCTGGTACCTTAGGGTTTTGCAAATGCAACATGGCACCCAAAAACCAAGCCAGCAAAATCTGCATGCCAAATAGCCAATAGCTCCTTCCTTTCTAAGCCCTGCCGTGTGACCAAACAGCACTTTATTACCACATATAGGGTATTGCCGTACTCGGGAGAAATTGATTTATAAATGTTGGGGTGCTTTTTCTTCTTTATCCCTTGTGAAAATTAAAAAAATTCAACCTTTTAGTGGACAAAACGCTGATATTCATTTTTACGGCCTAATTGCAATATATTTTTCACCAGTGGGGTCTAAATGCTTACTATACCACTAGATAGATTCCTTAAGGGGTGTAGTTTCCAAAATGGGGTCACTTTTGGGGAATGCCTACTGTTTTGGTCCCGCAAGCACTTAGCAAATGTGACATGGCACCCGAAAACCATTCCAGCTAAATTTGAGCTACAAATGGTTCTCCTTCCCTTTTGACCCCTGCCGTGTGTCCAAGCAGCAGTTTTTGACCACTTATGGGGTATTGCCGTAATTGGGAAAAATTGCTTTCAAATCTTGGGGTGCTTTTTCTCCTTTATGCCTTGTAAAAATACAAAATGTCAACATTTTATTAGAAAAAATGTAGATTTTAATTTTCACGGCCTAATTACACTAAATTCAGCAAAAAACCTGTGGGGTCAATATGCTAACTATACCACTAGGAAAATTCCTTGAGGGGTGTAGTTTCCAAAATGGGGGTCACTTTTTGGGGGTTTCCACAGTTTTTGGTCCCTCCAGGACGTTGCAAAAGCGACATGGCATCGAAAATCATTCCAGCAAAATCTGCGCTCCAAAATCCAAATGGTGCAGTTTCCATTCTGAGCTCTGCCATGGGTCCAAACAGCAGTTTATTACCACATATGGAGTATTGCCGCAATCTGGAGAAATTGCTTTACAAATGTTGTGGTTATTTTTCTCCTTTATTCCTTGTAAAAATTTAAAAATTCCAATTTTTTTCAGAAAAAAGGTGGATTTTCAATTTTACAGACTATTTCCAATAAATTTAGCAAAAAATCTGTGGGGTTAAAATGCTAACTATACCCCTCGATAATTTCCCTGAGGGGTGTAGTTTCCAAAATGGGGTCACTTTTGTGGGCTTTCCACAGTTTTGGCACCACAAGACCTCTTCAAACCTAACATGGTGCCTAAAATATATTCTAAAAAAAGGAGGCCCCAAAATCCACTGGGTGCTCCTTTGCTTCTGAGATCCGTGTTTCAGTCCAAGAGGACACGAGGGACACATGTGGGATATTTCTAAAAACTGTAGAATCAGGGTAATAAATATGGAGTTGCAATTCTTGGCTAAAATCTTCTGTGGTACAAAATGTTTTTATAAAAAATTAATTTTGGTAAATAAAAATGAAATTAGTAAATTTCACATCTATTTTTCTTTAATTCCTGTGAAACGCCTAAAGGGTTAAGAAACTTTTTGAATGCTGTTTTGAATACTTTGAGGGGAGCATTTTTTTAAATGGTGTGATTTATGGGGACTTTCTAATATATAAGGCCCTCAAAGCCACTTCAAAACTGAACTGGCCCTGTAAAAATCGCCTTTTGAAATTTTCTTGAAAATGTGAAACATTGCTGTTAGGGTATGTGCACACACACTATTTACGTCCGTAATTGACGGACGTATTTCGGCCGCAAGTCCCGGACCGAACACAGTGCAAGGAGCCGGGCTCCTAGCATCATACTTATGTACGATGCTAGAAGTCCCTGCCTCGCTGCAGGACAACTGTCCCGTACTGTAATCATGTTTTCAGTACGAGACAGTTGTCCTGCAGCGAGGCAGGGACTCCTAGCATCGTACATAAGTATGATGCTAGGAGCCCGGCTTCCTGCACTGAGTTCGGTCCACTACTTGCGGCTGAAATACGTCCGTCAATTACGGACGTAATTAGTGTGTGTGCACATACCCTTAAAGTTCTAAGCCTTGCAACGTCCTGGAAAAATAAAAGGATGTTCAAAAAACGATGCAAACATAGAGTAGACATATGGGGATGTTAACTAGTAACTATTTTGTGTGGTATTACTATCTGTCTTACAAGCAAATGCATTTAAATTAAGAAAAATGCTAATTTTTACAAATTTTCTCTAAATTTTGGTGTTTTTCACAAATAAATACTGAATTTTTCGACCACATTTTTTTACTAACATCAAGTGCAATATGTCACGAGAAAACAATCTCAGAATCGCTTGGCTAGCTGAAAGTATTCCCAAGTTATTACCACATAAAGTAACACATGTCAGATTTGAAAAATGAGGCTGTGTCCTGAAGGCCAAAACAGGCTACGTCCTTAAGGGTATGTTCACACGAGGGCGTCCGTTACGGCTGAAATTACGGGGATGTTTCAGCCTGAAAACATCCCCGTAATTTCAGCCGTAACAGCATGTGCAGGCGCTTGAACGCCGCGTCAATTACGGACGTAATTGGCGCTGCTATTCATTGGAGTCAATGAATAACGGCTCCAATTACGGCCAAAGAAGTGACAGGTCACTTCTTTGACGCGGGCGTCTATTTACGCGCCGTCTATTGACAGCGGCGCGTAAATTACGCCTCGTGTGAACAGACAAACGTCTGCCCATTGCTTTCAATGGGCAGATGTTTGTCAGCGCTATTGAGGCGCTATTTTCGGACATAATTCGGGGCAAAAACGCCCGAATTACGTCCGTAATTAGTGCGTGTGAACATACCCTAAGGGGTTACGAGCTACTCAGGGCTAGAAATGAGTTAATCTGTGTAAACTCGATTACGGAGCCTTAGTTATTCCATATAAGACAATGGAGACTGAAATATCTAACCATTTCAGAGTTTCCTATACTGTATGATTGAAATGTAGCTCCATAATAAAAAATTCGCCTGATGAAGCAAATTAATATAATTGTTGTTTTTTTATTTAAGATAAAACCAGGAGTGAAATCTCAATAGAACAAGAGTGTAAAAGAAAGCTTTATATTCTTTTCTCCATTTTTGGATTCAAACCCAGTTTTGACTTAAAAGAGAGCATCTAAACTGCACAGTGTGAACAAGTATTAAAGGCATTATCTCCTGAAAATTATTTTTTACCTATTCACAGAAGAGGTGATAACTGTATGATCGCTATGGGTCAGACTGCTTGTACCCCAGCATTCAAAAGAACAAGGTTCCCGTGTTGAATGGAGCAGTGGACATGCGAATGCACTATCTGTCCATGCATTTTCCAATGGGACTGATGATTTTCATGGGACGATCCCTTAACATAACATAATGTTGGGTGATTACCATTTAGGCAAGTCACCATTATATTTATTACCCCAAAATAGGTTTTGGTGAGTGTCTATGGAACTACACTCTGCATAAGAAATATAAAAGTAAACCAGCCCATACCTATTGACATTTATGAGAGGTTAGGCTATGTAAACTCTTGAATGGCATTTTTTTTTCTATTTTTTTTATAAAGGTCAGTGTGATTTGTGCCATTTTTTTTAAATAGTTTTTATTAAAAATGATTTTTACTTTTTGATATACAGCTGCACTGTATTCTCTGTACAGAGCAGCTGTATCGTTCGCTAAATCCTGCTCATGTCAGGTCCGCGGGACTGAAGGTTTCAGTGACAGCGGGTCCTGCAGGTAGCTGAGATGCAGGATTCACCTGTAATCTATCACATCCTAGTTCATAACTTAGATGTGAAAGATTACAGGTGGATCGTGCGTGTCAGAGACACATAGGACCTGCAGTCACTGAATCCATCAGGTCCGCAGGACTGACGGATTCAGGTCGTAGCGAAAGATACAGATGCTCTGTATAGAGAATACAGTGCAACTGTATCTCAAAAAGTAAAAAGAATTTAAAAAAACTATTTATAAAGTTGCACTAATCACACGGATACACATTTTTAATAAGAAAAAAATGCCATTCAAAGGTTTACATAGCCTTTAGTGGTCTGAGAACTTTAACAATGTATACAGTACATGTAATAAAGTTTTTCTTGTTTATAGTATGTATAGGTCTTATTTCACATGAGGTATTCCAACTAAATTGTTGTCATGTACTTATACATATGAGGACTAAAGGACACTGAAAGTTAACAGCAGCAATAGGTTTTTTTTTGTCAAGTACTGCAAATGGATGTAGAGTTTGAAAGCACTTAAAATATCCATTCTGAGCGCACCATAGGTTCCAAAAGATATATTGATATTTAATGTGGTATGGATTATCCATTATTCTTGCTCATTTGTTCATAGGTATAGACTGCCAAGTGTACAGAAATGTCTACATAGTAGGCTTACAGACTAGTCCCTGGCATTTACAGTATTTAGCTGGAAGTGGTTGGACAGCTGATATGTTCTAGTAGGAATGTAGAGAATTATGAATACATAAATCATAGAATATTTTGATCACTACACTTCTTGTGTACTATAAACTAAACTGTACTATGAGGACTACCATTGGGTCAGAGGAAACTCCATACGTGAAGGATAAAACATTGAAGGCCAATCCCTTATATTTGAAGGATGGCATATACTTAGATTTACTATGTATTCTATTTTCCTTTTTACTGTAATTGACAATATTGATTTCTCAAGAAAAGCAAGCAAGCTAATTTTTTTAAGAAATAAATATTGAAAATAATATAAAAGAAGGTAAAAACCAATTACAGCACATCCTCTAGTCTTAAAAAAAGATTTTAAATTTTTTAAATCAGCACTAGCCACCATAAAGCAAACTATGTCCTTTCTGAGGAACAATGAAAGCTATAGGCAGAGTGAGACCTAAGAATTTCCTATTGAAAAAAATAAGGACTGCAGATCAATTACCAAATTAAATAATTGCAGACCAAAAATTGATAAGTTCCATTAAAATTTTTTTGCTAAAATACAATATACACGTTAAGGTTTAAGAAAATATCAAGTTATGTGATTTTGTGCTTAATCTTGTTAAGATAATTATTTTTTATTTAAGATGCCATGGAAATCAACTGATCACTGCTGATCTGACTCCAGAAACTCTGGCGATCAGCTAATATTACCGGGGGGAGTTGTAGAAGGCCACACATAACTTGATTTTACATCCTGAAAAAAAATACTGAAATGGACAAAAATCATACAGCTAAGATTACCAGGTTTCAAAATTAAAAATCCAGAATGACATACATTATGAACAATAGCCATTTCACTTACATATTCTACAGATTGGTATTATTGGTATTATGGTTTATCAAGGAGACAGCAATGTTCTCCCAATTAAGTTAGATCCAAAGAAGAAGCATTATTAAACAGAATTTAGGGGCACATGCACACAACCGGAATAGTTTTTACTGTCCGCAAATACAGAACCCATGGCTGTGATACACATCCGTAGGACATGTTCTATATTTGTGGATCATTTCTACGGCCCGGGCACACATCCGTAAATATATATGGAAAGGTGTCTGTGGCCAATAGAAATTAATGGATCCGCAATTTCATCCGTAATTACGGATTCCGTAATTACAGATGAAAATTAGGGTCGTGTGCATGGGGCCTTAACAAGCAAAAATGATAACATTGCACCATATTTACTTTTCATTGTCATAGTTTGCTAAGCTTTAATAGACCTTTGACATTTTTCTAGCTATAGTGTTATGATGCCCTTTTTTCTACAAGGAATAGGAAGGAGGTTGGGGCAAACATTCCCCATTTTAAAATTTGGTATGGGTCTGTTTTTATACATTACTAATAGTCTTCATACCATAGTCTAAAATATTATACTCCACTAGCTACAGACTGTAAATACATGAGTTTTATTGTTTAACCCCTTTAGGACGCAGCCTGTTTTGACCTTGTGGCACAGCCGTTTCTTTCAAATCTGACATGTATCACTTTATGTGGTAATAACTTGGGAATGCTTTTACCTATCCAAGCGATTCTGAGATTGTTTTCTCGTTCCATATTGTACTTTATGATAGTGGAAAAATTTGGTAGATAATTGTAATATTTATTAGGGAAAAACACCAAAATTTAGAGAAAATATGCAAAAATTAGCATTTTTCTAAATTTAAATGTATCTGCTTGTAAAACAGATAGTAATACCACACAAAATAGTTACTAGTTAACATCCCCCATATGTCTACTTTATGTTTGCATCATTTTTTGAACGTCCTTATATTTTTCTAGGACGTTACAAGGCTTAGAACTTTAGCAGCAATTTCTCAAATTTTGAAGAAAATTTCAAAAGGCTATTTTTACAGGTACCAGTTTAGTTCTGAAGTAGTTTTGAGGGCCTTATATATTAGAATCCCCCAATAAATCACCACATTTTAAAAACTGCAGCCCTCAAAGTATTCAAAACAGCATTCAGAAAGTTTCTTAACCCCTTAGGCGTTTCACAGGAAATAAAGCAAAGTAGAGGGGAAATTGACAAATTTCATTTTTTTTTTTGCCGATATTCATTTGTAATAAAAAAATTCTGTAACTCAGAAGGTTTTACCAGAGAAACGCAACTCAATATTTATTGCCCAGATTCTGCAGTTTTTAGGAATATCCTACATGTCACCCTAGTGTGCTAATGGACTGAAACACAGTCCTCAGAAGCAAAGGAGCACCTAGAAGATTTTGGGGTCTGCTTTTTTTTAGATTATATTTTAGGCATCATGTCAGGTTTTAAGAGATCTTGTGGTGCCATAACAGTGGTAAGTCCCCAAAAGTGACCCTATTTTGGAAACTACACCCCTCAACGAATTTATCTAGGGATATAGTTAGCATTTTGACCCCACAGGTATTTTGCTATATTTATTGGATTTAGTCTGTGAAAATGAAAATCTACTTTTTTTCCTGAAAAAAACATAGAAATTTGTAATATTTACAAGGAATAAAGAAGAAAATGCACCCCAACATTTGTAAAGCATCTTCTCCCGATTACGGAAATACCCCATATGTGGTAAGAAACTGCTGTTTGGACCCACAGCAGGACTCAAAAGTGAAGGAGCGCCATTTGGATTGTGGAGCGCAGATTTTGCTGGATTGGTTTTCAGTGCCATGTCGTGTTTGCAACAACCTGGTGGGACCTAAACAGTGGAAACCTCCCAAAAGTGACCCCATTTGGGAAACTACACACCTCACGGAATTTTTCTAGGGGTATAGTGAGCATTTATACCACACAGTTTTTTTTTGCCGAACTTAGTAGAATAAGGCTGTGAAAATGAATATCAACATTTTTGTCCACTAAGATGTTGCATTTTTTCATTTTCACAAGGGATGAAGAAGAAAAAGTCACCCTAAATTTGTAACGCAATCCCTCCCGAGCATGACAATACCCCACATGTGGTAGTAATTGATTTTTTTACTTGAAATTAATTAACCTTTGCAGGACTGATGCTTTTCCATTTTAGTTTTTCACTCCCCGCATTCCAAACACCATAACTTTTTTATTTTTCCATCATAGGGCTTATTTTTTGCGGGAAGGGTGGTAGTTTCTATTGACACCATTTAAAGTACCATATAATGTACTAGGAAAGCGAAAATAAAATTCTTTGTGGGGTGAAATTGGAAAAAACTGTGATTCCTACATTGCTTTTTGGGTTTCGTTTTTACCGCTTTCACCGTGCGGTAAAAGCGACAACTTAACTTTATTCTGCGGGTCAGTACGATTACGGTGATACCAAATGTATATATATTTTTTTATATTTTACTACTTCTACAAAAAAAAAATAATTATTAAAAAAAAATTGTTTTATATCAACACATTCTGAGAGCCCTACCTTTTTTTTTTTGGTCGATTGAGCGGTGTGAGGGCTTATTTTTGGCGGGACGAGCTGTAGTTTTTATTGGTACCATTTTTTGGTGCATACAACGTTTTGATCACTTTTTATTACATTTTATTTAGAGCCTTGGTGACCAAAAAACAGTGATTTTGGCGTTTTATATTCTTTACTTCTTACAGTGTTCATTATGCGCTAAAAATTACAGTTTTACTTTATTCTGCGGGTCGATACGATATGTATATCTTTTTTTCTGTTTTGCAGTGTTTGCACAATAAAATCACTTGTTTATAAAATAATTTATTTTTTGTGTCACCATATTCTGAAAGCCATAACTTTTTTATATTTCAGTCAAAAAAGCGGTGTAAGGGTTTGTTTTTTGCAGGACGGGTTGTAGTTTTTATTGGCACTATTTTGGGGTACATGCGACTTTTTGATCACTTTTTATTCTATATTTTTGGAGGGGTGGTGACCAAAAAATAGTGATTCTGGCATTGTTTTTAGGTTGTTTTTTTTTGCGGCATTCGCCATGTGGGAAAAATAACATTAGAGTATTATAGATTGGGTCGTTACGAACGCAGTGATACCACATATGTGTACTGTTATTTCACGTTTTCATTTTTTTCCTATAAGAGACTTATTATAGGAAAAAAAAATATTTTATTTTTAAACTTTTGTAAAACATTTTTATTAACTTTTTTTACTTTTTTTCTTTACTTTTTACACTTTCTTTTTTTTTACCTGCAGCTCTGATCGCTGCTGGAATACATTACACTAACTAGGTAGTGTAACGTATTCCAACTGTCAGTGTGACGTCACAGTTACTCTGACAGTAAGTGTACGAGGGCCAGCCAGAGGTAGGTCCTCATAGGCTTCCATACATGGCAGACCCGGAGGCCGTTGTCTGGCCTCTGGGTGCCATCACAAATATCAGCAACCCCCACAATTGCATGGGGGCTGCTGATGTGCTACAAACCCCCTAAATGCGGCGATCGCAATCGAGCTCCCTTTAACGGGTTAATTGCTGATCGGCAACAGTAGAGTGTCAGCTTTTAGAAAAAGTATTCGGCACACAATCGTTGGTTTTGAATTCTTTGATTTTATTGTATTAGATGCCAGGGGTTTGGTGCGTGCCAAATCCCTGGCATCTAATACAATAAAATCAAAGAATTCAAAACCAACGATTGTGTGCCGAATACTTTTTATAAATACGATTGGGTTGGGACCCTATTCGTGCACCTCCTCTGGTCTAGTGCACTCTGAACCAATCTCTACCAGTAGAGTGTCAGCTGTCGGGGACATCTGACCTCCTGGTTCCCGATGCACACTGTCATTGACACTGTCACCGACAGTGTGCATTGGGAAAGACACAGTGACTTCCTGTCACTCTGACAGGAAGTCTATCAGGAGGCTGGTCCTGATAGGCTTCCGTACATGGCAGACACAGAGGCCATTTCTTGGCCTCCAGTCGCCATGCTAGCCATCTGCAAACCTCACGATTTCACGAGTGTGCACCGGGAACCGCACAGTAACTGTACGTCCTGGTGCGCTAAGATACTGGCCATCCGGACGTACAGTTGCGTCGTGGTGCGCCTAGGGGTTAAAGTTGAGAATTAAAAAAAAATTTTTTGTACTTTATACTCACTGTTTGACTGGCGAAGTCTTAAAGAAGCACCAGTTGGAAAGGCACATTATGTGTATTGTGGTGAAGGTAATCTTCTAACTGGTGGCTGTATTTATGAGTTATCCACTCCCTTCCGGTCCTCAGCTGTGTCATGTGACCATTAATAGGACTCTCCGACTGCTACAGTGTCTCATGTGTGGACAGGAAGTCAGTTTCTCCGTTCATTCCTATAAGACTCACATTGAGGCTGTGATAGTAATGAATAGACTCAGGAAACTGACCTCCTGTCCACACATGAGACACTGTAGCAGTCGAGAGTCCTATTACTGGTCACATGACATAGCTGAGGACCAGAAGGGAGTGGATAACTCATAAATACAGCCACCGGTAAGAAGGTTACCTTCACCACAATCGACATAATGTGCCTGTCTAATGAGCCAGAGAATAAAAAATGATGTGGGAGTGCTCCTTTGAAGAGAAGGTGTCATGATTTTTTATTTATTATATTGATTTTATTTATTTGTGTTGTCACTTTCTACTTTTTACTGTATTCATACTTTTACTTCTCTATGGGGACTGACATTTTTTTTCATCTCTGTATGTGTCGATTAACGACACATACAGAGATGCCATACGGCACATACAATCCCATAGAGAATGCGAACGGGAGCCGTTCCATTATCAGAATCGTGCCCCGTCTGTGTGGGAACCGTGCATGCGCCATTTCCACACAGAACAAAGCGAAGCTCGTTTGTAGAGCGAAATCCGGCGCCATTTTCATGTGGAACGGAAGCCGCTGCCGGACAGTAAGATGACGACTTCCGGTCGCGGCTTCCGGCCATATGTTCAACGAAGCATCATGTGCATTAGTGCTGCCGCTACTAACAATCCCATCTCAGCATTACCCCATGACATAGTTACTTACCGCCTTCCCGTTCTGTTCTCCTCGCTGCTCACTGGTCTCATCGCTGGTCTCCTTGCCTCGCTGCAGAACCTCCTACCACTGTGCAGTCGCTCAGAAAATGGTGGCACACAGTGTAGGAGGTTTGAAGACATTCAAACCCCTCCCACTACTGGCACTAGCCAGAAGAAGGGAGGGGGGATTGTGTGAGGACACTAGAGGAGAGTGTGTCCACCCCAAAATTACAGCATAAATCAATGAGGTTGCTTTACCACAGTGACAATGCTGCAATTTTGGGAACTGCTCCCTCTAGTGGCCAGCACATGGAAATGTTATAAATTAGAATCTAATTTATAATATTTCCTGACTTGTGAAAAAATTAAAAAATTAAAACAATGTGTCATACTAATTGTTTAACTGAAAAAAAATATTAACATTTCTAGCGACACATTCCCTTTAAGCGCTACACAATCTGAGCCCACGGGCTCCTAAAATGTGAGTCCGATACTGATTATATGTGAAACTGTCAAAAACTGTCACTTCTGATGTTCGCCAATAGAAATAAATAAATACAAATAAATGTATTGATTATTGTATTTGTTTACGATAGCTATCTTAAGTGAGCCGAGGTCACACTCTCCTCCAGACTTGATAATGTTTAAAGTTTATATATTCCAGAGGACTGCATGTGCAGTCATTATAAATGTAATTGCTGTTGGTTAACCCAACTAGCTTGGCCAATATGATGGCATCCTTAGTGGTCCCACAAAGCACATACTAGGTACAGTTCCGGACGATGCGCATATATAATATTATGTATAGCTATAGTGCATACATAAGACTTTTAGCCATATTGTACATAGAATTATCGTCATAGCACTGATATAATACCAACCATACTGAGTAAAGAGAAAAACCATAGTGTCATTGCACCCACTGTATAATAATTGTTATAATAACTCATAATCATTTAGATCTTAATGATAATCACTATATAGAAGAGCTGATCATATTATTATGCTTACTTCTAAAATTGTCAGGCTTTAAGTCTCCATGCCTTGCAGGTAGTAGAGTAATAAATAATTGGAATCCTTTCCTTCCTAATAAGAAATGCAATGCCCTTCGGGTCAATTATCAATGGCATGATGCAATCAGTTACAATGGGTGATCTCTTTGCTGAGACAACACATAGATACATTTCCATCTTTAATGATGTTGAGTGATATCCCCACTCATTTAATTCTTGCAACATCTGCTCGTCGAAAATGTAAGCAGCTGTTTCCAATTATTACCTTTCAGTGATTTCCTTGGCAGGGATGTGTAGAACCAAAAATAAGCTCTGGAAAAAGAATCATATAGTGGAATGTCGTATTCTAACTTTACACCTTACAACATTTTCAAAGGGTTTGTTATCAATCATAAATAGTGTAATAAAAAAATAAAAAAAAAACACTTTTGAAAATATCTTTATACGGGCAAATACGCAAATGAACTGTTTGTCAAAGCAACTGCATTTGATGTAAAAGCACAGAAAAATTTTCTTCTCTTACTAGCTACTAGATAAATTATGTTTTTTTTCCGTAAGATGGAGAACTGTTAATATTGTAATACTCCTACTATGCACTACTTTTTTCTTAACTACCGAATGTATGTAAACAAGAACTGAGTGACAGATAACAGAAATAAAAGTCAAATGCTTGCAAATGTGTACATAACCCTTATCAAGATATATCTCACAGTGTCTTACTTATATACTGTATTAACAGGCACACTCATATTTGGTTATCTTTTCCCCTTTCCAAACTGTACTGGAAAAGTATAATTTTTCGGAAAAATTTAAAAAAAAAATTGAAATTGGCTTCTTCCTTTGGTCTGTTAGACTTATCATACCATGCCATTGAAGCGGCTAAATGGTTCCATAACATAGTAAAAGTCCAACAAATGGAAGACCTGCTTGACACATTATCTGATGATGGGAATGTGTGTTTCTGACGGGAACTCCAAAACATCCTACAATATAAACTTGAACTTGCCCAGCTTTTCTGCACTTGATGTTGAGCTCAAGGTTTTTCTATGGAAGTTTCCACATTTTCAGCCCTTCTTTACCCAAAAGTGGCTTCCCAAGCTTTTCTAGTACTCATCAGTTATCTGTTTAATCTTCCCTAGCTAGCCTCATTGGAACATCCTCCCTTTTCCCTTTCTCCAATAACTCCTAAACAAGTCATAATGCCGGTGGTGTACTTTTTATGCAAGCCACAGTGGTGCATGATTTCACTGACCTTTCACGCTTATATTGTAAGTTAATAAGATATTTAATTCAGTTGTTTGATTTTTAAAATGGGACACAATGTAAACCCGTCAGACCCCTAAGTGGTGGAGCCCTCAGGGCAATTGTTCCTCATGCACTTTCTATAATCCAGACCTAGCTTTCAGTGCAACCTATTCAAACAAGAATTTAAAAGTTAAAGTCCCCTAATGGGACTAAAATTTTTTTTTTCAAATTAATACATTTAAATAAATAATCAGATATGCTTGCAAGATAAAAAAAAAATACAATAAACACATTTTTTTTGTAATAATTTATTTTTATTTAAATAAACTTTATTTTATTTAAACAATTACAAATAAACACATATCTCTAGTAGTAATTATATTGCACATGCATGAATCTATAAATTTAGCACCCATTTTAACTAAATATTATCACTTTGCCGCCTCTTTTGGCCTTAATGATGGAACCCCATTTTTTTTTAAATCTGCCATGTCTCACATGTGTCACTTATGTGGTAATACATTTTTAAAGCTTTTACTTATCCAAGTGTTTCTTAGATTGTTTTTTCTGTGACACATTGAACTTTATGTTAGTGGTGAATTGCGGTCGATATGTTTATTTATTTTTATTAAAAAAAAGATAAGAAATGTAAAGAAAATCTGAAAAATATTACGTTTTCCTAAATTTGAAATGTCTGCTAATATGGATAATGATACCACACAAATTGGTAAAGAACTAAGGTTTACCATATACTTCTTTATGTAGGCCTCATTCTTAAAAAAAAATTATTTTCATTTTAGGATTTTATAAGGCTTGTAAGTTTACTAGCAAAACATATTTTTGGCTTCACTTTAGTTTTAAAGTGGCTTTGAGGGGCCTAAATATTAGAGACCTCTCACAGCATCCCTCAATGTTTTTAAAACAGCATTAAGGAAGTTTATTAAGCCTTTAGGTGTTTCACAGGAATTGAAACAAAGTGGATGTGAAATTTCTTAATTTCCTTTTACTTGCAGATATTCAATTTGAACCCATTTACTATTAGGTATCCCCATACTCATAATGCCCCTTACAATAAAGTTCTGCCATCTTCTAACATGAACGGTAAATGCCGCAAAATCTAAAAAAAAAATGGGAAACTTGCTTTTCTTATGCATTCCACCATTATAAAAAATGAAATGTTAAATACTTTTGTTTAAAAAAAGACAAAAGTATAATAGGTATGATACCTTTATTGGCTAACCATAAAAGTTCTATATGCAAGCTTTCAGAGCACACAGGCTCCTTCTTCAGGCAAGTTAACAAATGAATGACAACATTTAGATGTTACACAAAGACAATTAGTACATGAGGTGATAGATACATCATTAAGATAAGCCGGGGCAATAAAACTGAGGTTATAGGGGTGATGACTTAGGAGTTAAGGCATCTGGAGTCAGTATAATGGGGGATGTGACGTGTGACCATGTAGTGGCTCATAAATCCAGGTGTTAGATTGTGGCCTTGTGTCAATGGCTGGAATTTTATGATCATCTTGAATTCCCACATTTTTCTTTCTCTGTTTTTAACCCCTTCCCGACATTTGCCGTACATGTACGTCATGGAAAGTACTGACTTCCCGCATCTTGCCGTACATGTACGTCAAACGTTTGGCACCGGCTCAGAAGCTGAGCCGGTCCCATCATCACCGGATCTCAGCTGTATCTTACAGCTGACATCCGACTGTAACGGCGGGGACCGAAATTAGCTTCGATCCCCGCCATTAACCCCTTAAGTGCAGCGCTCAAACGCGATCGCTGCACTTAAGGTGTTTGCAGCTCATCGGAACCCCAGTAATGAAATTGCCGGGGTTCCGGTGGCTGCAATGGCAACCGGAGGCCTAATACTGGCCTCCCGGTCTGCCTAGCACCGAAGCCGGTCAAGATCCGCCCGGCGGCGGAGCCTGATCGGCTTCCGTAGCTGCCGGCAAGATGGCGCCGGGTCAGGAGCTGATCCGGCGTCATCAGCGGTGGAAGTCAGCTGTACTGTACAGCTGACATCCACCTGTAACGGCAGGAACCGGAGCTAGCTCCGATCCCTGCCATTAACCCCTTCGATGCAGCAATCGAAAGCGATTGCTGCATCGTAGCGGTTACAAGCAGATCGCCAGCCCTGACAGGCAATCGGGACTGGCGACTGCTGTTATGGCAACAGGAGACACAATGGTCTCCTGCTCTGCCATTACGGAAGCCGATTTAGGCCCCGCCGGGAGGCGAAGCCTAAACGGCTTGCTGTCAGTGAATGACTGACAGATCTAATACATTGCACTACATAGGTAGTGCAATGTATTAGAAAAAAAAAAATCTGACCGTTGGACCTTCAAGTCCCCTAGTGGGACTTGAGAAAAAGTGTAAAAAAAGTATAAAAAAGTGTAAAAAAAAGTGCAAAAAATAAAAGTTTGAAAACAATAAAAGTTTCAAGTAATCAAATAACACACAATCCCCCTTTTACTCTTATCAAGTCCTTTATTATTGAAAAATAATAATAAACCATATGTATTTGGTATCGCCACGACCGTAACGACCGGAGGTATCAAAATATTATATTATTTATTGCACGCGGTGAACAGCGTAAAAAAAACCCGTAAAAAACGTTACCAGAGTTTCTGTTTTTTAGTCACTTTGCCCTACAAATATTACAATAAAAAGTGATCAAAAAGTCGCACGTATCCAAAAATGGTACCTATAAAAACTATAGCTCGTCCCGCAACAAACCAGCCCTCATACCGCTACGTCTATGAAAAATAAAATTAGTTATGGCTCCAATAAGTCAGGAAATAAAAAAATATGCAGTTGTGCCCGAGGAGAACATTTCTTCTGTTTCAAGAGGCGATTTATCAAGGACCTAAAATTAGGGAACCAGGAAGGGAGGGCCCAATCATATCCGATGGAAGCGACGGTGCCCGTATTATACCAGGATAATACTTTCCCAGCAAAATTCCCCAAACTACAAAGGCGCGGAGTGTGGACCAAAAGGGGGATAAGAAATGACACCATTTATCAGTGCGACACCGGCCTGTGCAGAAAGGATTGCTTCACAGCGTAACACACATCTATGGATTATTTTTATTTTTTTATACCACCTGACTATGCCCCTTATATACTCCGCCCCGCTTACATGTACCCCCACATTATAAAACACCAGCAATACTCAAACAAATATAGTACCAAGCAAAATCCGCTCTCCAAAAGCCAAATGGTGCTCCCTCGGCCCTGAACCCTACAGCGTGCCCAAACAGCAGTTTCCTTCAACATATATGGCACCGTCATACCCGTGAGAACCCTTTTAACAATTTTTGTGGTGTGTGTCTCCAGCGTCATAAGCTGGGCATGACATATTTGCCACTGAATGGCATATCTAGGGAAAAATATAAATTTTTAATTTGCACCATCCGCAGCGCATTCATTTATGGAAAAGACCTGTGGGGTGAAAATGCTCACTACACCCCTTAATAAATGCCTTGAGGGGTGCAGTTCCATAATGGGGTCACTTATCAGGGGTTTATTTTTATTATTTCACATCTGAGCCTCTGCAGTTGTGAACCAATACTTTGTAAATCGCCAAATTAGGCCTCCACTCCGCATGGTACTCTTCACTTCTGAGCCCTGTCATATGTCCAGACAAAAGATTAGGGCCACATGTAGGGTGTTTCTAAAACCGGGAAACACCGCATAATAATTAGAGAGCTGTCTTGTTATGGTGGCACAAGCCGGGCACCACATATTGGCATATCTATGGAAAAAAATCCCATTTTCACTCTGCAACATTGAGCGCACACTAATTTCTACAAAACACCTGCAGGGTTAAAATGCTTACTACACCCCTTGGTAAATGCATTGAGGGGTGTAGTTTACAAAATGGGGTCACTTCTGGGGGGTTTCCACTGTTTTGGGCCCACAGGTGCCCAGAAACCAATCCAGCAACATCTGCACTCCAAATGGCGGTCCTTCCCTTCTGAGCCCTGCCGTTTGCCCAAACAGCAGTTTATGACCACATATGGGGTATTGCCGTACTCGGGAGAAATAGCTTTACAAATGTTGGGTTCTTTTTTTCCTTTATTTGTTGAGAAAATGAAAAAATTTGCGCTAAAGCTACGTCTTATTGAAGAAAAAGGACTGTTTTTATTTTCACTGCCTAATTCTAATAAATTCTATGAAACATCTGTGGGGTCAAAATGCTCACTACACCCCTAGATGCATTCTTCAAGAGGTGTAGTTTCCTAAATGGAGTCCCTTTTTGGGCGTTTTCATTGTTTTGTCCCCTCAGGGGCTTTGCAAATGTGACCTGGCCTCCGCAAATCATTCCTGCTAAATGTGATCTCAAAAAGTCAAATAGTGCTCTTTCCCTTCTAAGCCCTGCCGTGTGTCCAAACAGCCGTTTATTACCACATGTGGGGTATTGTTTTACTCGGGAGAAATTGCTTTACAAATTTTGTGGTGCTTTTTCTCCTTTAGTCCTTCTGGAAATGAGAAAAAATTAGCTAAACCTACATTTTCTTTGAAAAAATGTAGATTATTATTTTCAGGGCCTACTTCCAATAATTTCTGCAAAAAAACTGTGGTGTCAAATCGCTCACTATACCCCTAGATAATTTCCTCAATGGGTGTTGTTTCCAAAATGGGGTCACTTGTGGGGGGTTTCCACTGTTTTGTCCCCTCAGGGGCTTTGTAAATGTAACATGGCCTCCGCAAACCATTCCTGCTAAATTTGAGTTCCAAAAGCCAAATGGCGCTCTTTCCCTTCTCAGCCTCGCCGTGTGTCCAAACAGCCGTTTATTACCACATGTGGGGTACTGTTTTACTCGGGAGAAATTTCTTTACAAATTTTATGGCGATTTTTCTCCTTTAGTCCTTGTGGAAATGAAAAAAAATTAGCTAAACCTACATTTTATTTGAAAAAATGTAGATTTTCATTTTCACAGCCTACTTGCAAAAATTTCTGCAAAAAACCTGTGGGGTCAAAATGCTCACTATACCCCTAGATAATTTCCTCAAGGGGTATAGTTTCCAAAATGGGGTCACTTGTTTGGGGTTTTCACTGTTTTGTCCCCTCAGGGGCTTTGTAAATGTGACATGGCCTCCGCAAACCATTCCTGCTAAATGTGAACTCCAAAAGCCAAATGGCGCTCTTTCCCTTCTCAGCCACGCCGTGTCTCCAAACAACCGTTTATTACCACATGTGAGGTATTGTTTTACTCGGGAGAAATTGCTTTACAAATTTTGCGGTGCTTTTTCTCCTTTAGTCCTTGTGGAAATGAGAAAAAAAATCGCTAAACCTACATTTTCTTTGAAGAAATGTTGATTTTAATTTTCACGGCCTACTTCCAATAATTTCTGTAAAAAACCTGTGCGGTGAAAATGCTCACTACACCCCTAGATAATTTCCTTGAGGTGTCTAGTTTCCCAGATGGGGTCACTTTTGGGGGATTTTGACTGTTTTGGCACCGCAAGAGCCCTTCAAACCTGACATGGTGCCTAAAATATATTCTAACAAAAATAAGGCCCCAAAATCCACTAGGTGCTCCTTTGCTTCTGAGGCCGGTGTTTCAGTCCAGTAGCACGCTACGGCCACATGTGGGATATTTCCTAAAACTGCAAAAACTGGGCAACAAATATTGAGTTGCATTTCTCTGGTAAAACCTTCTGTGTTATAAAAAAAATTGTATTAAAAATGTATTTCTGCAGAAAAATATGAAATTTGTAAATTTCACCTCTACTTTGCTTTAATTCCTGTGAAATGTTTAAAGGGTTAAGACATTTTCTAAATGCTGTTTTGAATACTTTGAGGGGTGAAGTTTTTAAAATGGGGTGACTTTTTTGGGGTTTCTAATATATAAGGCCCTCAAAACCACTTCACAACTGAACTGGCCCCTGTAAAAATAGCCTTTTGAAATTTTCTTGAAAATGTGAGAAATTGCTGCTAATGTTCTAAGCCTTGTGAGGTCATAGAAAAATAAAAGGATGTTCAAAAAACGATGCCAATCTAAAGTAGACATATGGGGGATGTTAATTAGCAACAATTTTGTGTATTATAACTGCCTGTCTTACAAGCAGATACATTTAAATTGAGAAAAATGCTAATTTTTGCAATTTTTCGCTAAATTTTGGTGTTTTTCACAATTAAATACTGAACATATCGAGCAAATTTTGCCAGTAACATAAAGTCCAATGTGTCACGAGAAAACAATCTCAGAATCGCTTGGATAGGTGAAAGCATTCCGGAGTTATTACCACATAAAGTGACACATGTCAGATTTGAAAAATGAGGCTCTGTCAGGAAGGTCAAAAGTGGCTAAAGAGGGAAGGGGTTAAAATTACCCTTCAGAATTAGTACCTTTAAATCTGCCAAACTGTGATCAGGTCCAGATAAGTGTTTTCCCATGGGTGTATTCACCTCCTGTTTTATTGTATGTCTGTGAAGATTAATCCTGGTTTGTAGTTTTTGTATGGTTTCACCAATGTAGATTCCTTTATCTATGCACCTTGTACACCGTATCATGTACACTACATTGAAGGATGTACAGGAGAACGTGCCAGTGATTTTATAGACCTGCTGCGTGTTTGGTATGTGGATGGTGTTTGATGACAAGATGTTGGTACAGGTCTTGCATTTTCTATTGTTGCAAGGAAAAGTGCCAGTCTCTGATGGTGATGGGGGGGCACTTCTGACCAGGAGATTCCTTAGGTTTGGTGGCTGTTTGTATGCAAGGAGAGGTAAATCCGGGAATATTTCCTTCAGTTTATTGTCTTTGTTAAATATAGGTTGGAGATCAGCAGCAATTTTCCTCAAGATGTTCATTTGTGGGTTGTACAGTGGCGTAACTACCGCTAAAGCAGCCGTAGCGGCTGCTACGGGGCATGAGGGGGCCCGTGTCGCCCGCCGGCACGGGACCCCACCATGGCCGGAGGCTTCACTAGCTGCCGCTATGGCTGTTACAGCGCAACAACACTGAACACTACTGCAGACCAGGGAGGTATCTCCCCGCTCTGCCATTAAAGGGGTTGTTCCTGCAAAAGACATATATCCCCTATCCACAGGATAAGGGATACATGTGTGACGTTGGCAGCGATAGGGAGAACGGGGGACCGAAAGTCCCCCATTGTTCTCCATGACAAACCTCGGACTTCCGGGGTCTGTGTCGGCAGCTCCTTAGAAATGAATGGAGCGCCAGTCGCGCTTGTGCGCATGCGTGACCAGCACTCCTTTCATTTTTATTGAGCTGCGCAGACTCCGGAAGTCAGAGGTTAGTCATGGAGAACTTCGGGGGACTTTCGGTCCCCCGTTCTCCCTATCGCTGCCAGCGATCACACATGTATCCCCTATCCTGTGGATAGGGGATACATGTCTTTTGTAGGACACACTATAGGTCAGATTTTTTGGGGGGCTTGGGGCTGCATGGCGTTACCTACAGGGGGGCTGTATAGCGTTACCTACAGGGGGGCTGTATGGCGTTACCTACAGGGGGGCTGTATGGCGTTATCTACAGGGGGCTGTATGGCGTTATCTACAGGGGGGATGTATGGCATTATCTACAGGGGGCTGTATGGCGCTATTTACAAAGGGGTCTGTATGGCTTATCTACAGGGGGGCTGTATGGCGTTATCTACAGGGGGGGCTGTATGGCGTTATCTACAGGGGAGCTGTATGGCGTTATCTACGGGGGGGGCTGTATGGCATTATCTACAGGGGGCTGTATGGCGCTATTTACAAAGGGGTCTGTATGGCTTATCTACAGGGGGGCTGTATGGCGTTATCTACAGGGGGGGCTGTATGGCGTTATCTACAGGGGAGCTGTATGGCGTTATCTACAGGGGGGGCTGTATGGCGTTATCTGCAGAGGGGGCTGTATGGCGTTATCTACAGGGGCTGTATGGCGTTATCTACAGGGGGGGCTGTATGGCGTTATCTACAGGGGGCTGTATGGCGTTATCTACAGGGGGGCTGTATGGCGTTATCTACAGAGGGGGCTGTATGCCGTTATCTACAGGGGGGGCTGTATGCCGTTATCTACAGGGGGGCTGTATGGCGTTATCTACAGGGGGGGCTGTATGGCATTATCTACAGGGGGCTGTATGGCGCTATTTACAAAGGGGTCTGTATGGCGTTATCTACAGGGGGGCTGTATGACGTTATCTACAGGGGGCTGTATGGCGTTATCTACAGGGGGAGCTATATGGCGTTATCTACAGGGGGGCTGTATGGCGTTATCTGCAGAGGGGGCTGTATGGCGTTATCTACAGGGGCTGTATGGCGTTATCTACAGGGGGGGCTGTATGGCGTTATCTAGAGGGGGCTGTATGCCGTTATCTACAGGGGGGGCTGTATGGCGTTATCTACAGAGGGGGCTGTATGGCGTTATCTACAGGGGGATGTATGGTGCTATCTACAGGAGGATGTATGGTGCTATCTACAGGGGAGTGTATGGCGCTATCTACAGGGTGGATGTATGTAGTTATCTAAAGAGGGGGCTGTATGGCGTTATCTACAGGGCCTGTATGGCGTTATCTACAGGGGGGGCTGTATGGCGTTAGCTACAAGGGGCGGTTGTAAAAAAAGGCACTATCTACAAGGGGGGGTTGTGTGACACCCAGGGGAGGGGGGGCCCAGTCAAAAGTTTGCTATGGGGCCCAGTCTTTCCTAGTTGTATATGACCACCAGGGGCACCCTGCTGTTGTGTTCCTTCTTTTTGTACTCCAGAAGATTGCTCCTTGTGGTTCTTGTTACTCTGTAGATCTGATCATCTATAATACGTGTATGGTAGCAGGTGTTGTTTTCTGTCCTCACTGTCTGAACAGATCCGTATGTACCGCAGAGCCTGGCTGTAGATGATGGATTTCTTTATGTGTCTCGGATGGAAGCTATTCCATCTCAGATATGCTGGACGGCCTGTAGGTTTATGTTAGATTGTTGTTTGTTTGGTATTGTTTCTCACGTATATGGTCATGTCCAGGAAATGTATTTGAGATGTTGAGTAGTTGAGAGTGAGTTTGATAGTAGGATGGAACTTGTTGAAGTTTTTATGGAAAGAAAGCAGTTCATGTTCAGAGCCTGTCCAGATTATCAGCAGGTCATCAATGTACCTGAAATATGCTAGAGGTTTAGTTGCGCAGGTTGATAAAAACTCTTCCTCTAATTTGGCCATGAACAGGTTAGCATACTGTGGTGACATTTTGCTACCCATAGCGCTTCCCATACACTGCAGATATATGTCTTTGTCAAATAAAAAATAATTGTGATGGAGTACGAACCTGATGAGTTGTAGGGCTGGCTCTGTCGCTAGATTGTTCTTTTGAAGAAAGTGTTGGCATGCGGCTATGCCATACTCATGGGGGATGTTAGAATATAAAGATTCCACATCCATAGTTGCCAATATTGTTCCCTCTGGTAGTGGACCCAGGGCTGAGAGTTTGCAGAGGACGTCTGTGGTGTCCTGGACATAACTGGGTGTGCACCTCACTAAGGGCTTTAGAAGATTTTCCACCCAGCCAGAAATATTTTCAGTTAAAGTCCCAACACCTGAAATGATCGGTCTCCCTGGATTGCCTTCTTTATGTATTTTAGGTAACATGTAGTATGTACCCATTCTGGGATTGTCCGGTATAAAGTCCATTAAACTGTCTGATACAGCGTTGAAACTATTGATGATACGGACAAGTTCTACTGTGTATTGTTTGGAGGAGTCTTCATTAAGCAGGGTGTAGTATTTTCAGTCTGAGAGTTGCCTGTGTGCCTCCTGTATGTAATCGGATGTATTCAGAATTACTACAGCCCCTCATTTATCAGCGGGTTTGATGATGATATCTCAGTTGGATTTTAGTGATTTTGTGGTGTTCTTTTCCTCCATGCTGAGATTGTGTGTTACTTTGTGTTGTTCGTCCAAGATGTCAGATTTAACTTTTTTTCTGAAGCAGTCTATGTAGTAATCCAGAGTTGGATTGAGTTCAGGTTGTGGGGTCCAGTTTGTCGTTTTCTTCTTTCTTGATGTCTCTTTTCCCATCCCAGCATGTGATGTCATATCTGTTTTGTCAGCAAATAATTCTTTCAGCCGCAATCTGCGTAAGTATTCCTCCACGTCACTACAAAACTGGGCTCTGTCAAGTGGTTTAGTGGGACAAAATGTAAGTCCTTTAGACAGAACATTAATTTCCATTTTACTTAGTTCATACTGAGAGAGGTTTAAAACAGAGGATGGTGTATCCAAATGGTTATGTGGATTTTTCTTTCCTTCTTGTATTTTGAGACCCGATTTCTTCCTAAGGGCCTGTTCACATCACCGTTCATTTCCGTTCCGGGGTTCCATTGGAGGTTTCCGTCGAGTGAACCCCGCGACGGAAAGTGAAACTGAAACCACGGCTTCCGTTTCAATCACCATTGATAGCAATGGTGACGGAAACATAGCTAATGGTTTCCGTTCGTCACCATTCCAGCAGGTTTCCGGTTTTCAGACGGAATCAATAGCGGAGTCGGGCAAATATCTGCAACAATTGTTCATAGAACGATAGATAATCTGCCCGATAATTGCCCAGTGTAAAACCCCCTTAAGTGCGAAAAGTCTTTAAAATACAAAATCTACCCATTGTTGATTTTGTTTAATTCACTAATTAGAAACGTATTGTAAAAGACAAGATTTTAAAGTGATTTTTAATATGTCAATGTGTCAAAAGAAATACACAAAATGCCTCTAATTGCTTCACAATTGTGTATTTACAGAATATGTCCCGAGGTACAATCTTACTCCACTCATATGTAAGTTAATCAAATACAATACAGCCCCAATGGTACTCAAGATATTACTGTACCAATTGCAATCTCTTCATAAGTTAATAGGGAATAGATTTTGTAATTAGTAAACAAAGGCAAACATCTATTCAGGGGCTTTGGGAAGTTGAAGTGCTCGTTTGTGCTGAGGTTGGTGTTTACTTTGTGTGCATTTATTACAAAGCTTCTCTATGCTATTGTAGTTCAATTTGTCCAATTTTGCATAGACTATTCATAAGCATATATCTTTAGAATATTCAGTAAGCAAAGCTGCCCACTCAATCCTTATTACTTTCTATAAACTCAGTGAGACATTTTAGACAGAAGCAAAAATAATCCTATTTCATAAGAAGGTAATGAAGTTTTTATTTTGTGCAATGTATATACAGTCCTTCCTCAGTCAAGTCACAAGTTACAATATTAATTTCTTGTAGGATAGCCATTGCAACTTGAAAATGTTGTGACCATATTTGAGACCATAACTCTATTAAGAACGAATAATTGGTTCCAAAGCACCAAATCGTCCACCAAAATAAATAAGAGAATAAAGCTAAATAAGGTTATATAACTAATACAGATAGAAGTCAGGAACTTTTTTACTGTGCTGTATAGTACACACAGTGTATAGTAAACAAAAACAAAAAAAAATCACCCTCAGCTATTGTCCAAAAAAGCTGCTCATCCTGGCACAGGTAAATAGCCGCACAGTTAGGGCTGGGCAATTAATCGAAAAATTAATCGAAATTCAGCGCATTTAATAAACGTCATCTTGCAAATTTCCGTTTTATCAATTATTTTTTCCTGGTTTAAACTGTATCTGCAACTTCAGAGTACAGATGCAGTTGAATCCAATGGTAGAGCAGGGGACCCTAAATTCCCTGCTCTACCATTCACTATGAATGGACGCGAGGAAGTGGCGTCATCGCGCCTGTCTATGCCGTGCCGCACAAACCAGAGGGATCTCTTTCACTCATTGTTAGAACGGGTTAGGTGAGTATGTATATTATTATTTTTATCAGGCACTATTGGGGGCAGCTGTGGGGGCAGAAATGGGAGCATTAAACAGCGTGGGAGCAGCTATGGGGGACTTTATACTGTGTGGGGTGCAGCTATGGGGGCAGTTATGGGGGGCATTATACTGTTTGGAGGACAGTTATGGGGGAATTATACTGTGTGGCGGCAGCTATGGGGGCATTATACACTGTGGGGTCAGCTATGTTAGCATCAACTGTGTGGGGGCATTATACTGTGTGGAGGGCAACTATATAGGCATTATACTGTGTGGAGGCCGTTATAGGGGCATTATAATGTGTGGGGCAGCTATGGGGCATTATACTTTGTGGGGAGCACTATGGGGGCAATAGACTGTGTGGGTGCAGTGTCAGGGGGTATATTATATACAGTAATATACAGCAGACACAGGAAATAAATATTAATTCAATGGCGTAGCATGTAGAAAAGGGGAGTGGCATGAGAAAAGGGTGTGGCCTAAAATATTCATTAATCGTAATCTAATTCAATTAATCGTGATTTTTATTTAGGTCATAACTGCCCAGCCCTACTCACAGTAATGTAAGAGCCTTTTCACACCACATTTGCCGTCCGTTTGGTCTTTCCATTCATCTGTTCCGTCGGAGGAACAGATGAACAGGAAGACAAATGGAAAGTATCGTTTCCACTTGCAATGCCATTGGTTTCTGTTTGTGTCTGTTCCGCTTCTGGGTTTTTTATGGAAAGAATTGCGCAGCACACTACGCTATTCTTTCCGTAAAAAGAAAGAAATCCTTGTGGAACGGATGCAAAATGAAACCAACTGAAAGAAAAAAAATACCATTGACATGTAGCACAGGTAGAGAGCTGCCCAGTACACGTAGCACAAGTAGAAAGCAGTACAGTACATGTAGTACATGTAGAGATCAGTACAGTACATGTAGTACAGGAAGAGAGAAGTATAGTACATGTAGTAGAGGTAGAGATCCGTACAGTACATGTAGTTAAGGTAGAGAGTTGTACAGTATATGTAACATAAGTAGAGAGCAGTGCGGTACATGTAGCACCAGTAGTGAGCAGTATAGTACATGTAGCACCGGTAGAAAGCAGTACAGTACATGTAGCACAAGTAGAGAGCAGTACAGTACATGTAGAATAGGTAGCGATCAGTACATACATCTAGTACAGTTAGAGAGAAGTACAGTACATGTAGTACAGGTAGAAACCAGTACAGTGCATGTAGTACAGGTAGAGACCAGCACAGTTTATGTAGTATAGGCAGAGACCAGCACAGTACATGTAGCACAGGTAGAGACAGACACAGTACATGTAGTATAGGTAGAAATCAGTACAGTACATCTGGTACAGGTAAAGAGCAGTACGGTACATGTAGTACAGGTAGAGGTCAGTACACTTCATGTAGTAGAGGTAGAAAACATTACATTATATGGAGTACAGGTAGTTAGCATTGCAAAATATGTAGTACAGTTAGAGTATTACAGCACCTATAGTACAGGCAGATACAAGTACAATACATTTAGTACAGGTAGAAAGCAGAGCAGTACATGTAGCTCAGTTAGAGAATAGTGCAGTACATGTAGTGCAGGTAGATAGCAGTATAATACATGTAGTACAGGTAGAGAGAAGTACAGTACATGTAGTACAGGTAGAGAGCAGTACAGTACAAGTAGTACAGGTTGAGAGCATTACATTATATGTAGTACAGGTAGAGAGCATTGCAGAACATGTAGTACAGGTAGATACCAGTGCAGTACATGTAGATACAGGTAAATAGTAGTGCAGTACATGTAGCACAGATATAGGGCAGTATAATACATGTAGTACAGGTAGAGAGAGGTAAAGTATGCGTAGTACAGGTAGAGATCAGTACAGGTCATGTAGTACAGGTAGAGAGCATTACACTATATGTAGTATAGATAGAGAGCATTGCAGACCATGTAGTACAGTCAGATAGAAGTGCCATACATATAGCACATTTAGCAGTATAGTACATGTAGTACAGGTATAGAGCAGTAAAGAACATCTAATACAGATAGAGAGAAGTATAGTACATCTAGTACAGGTAGAGAGAAATGCAGTACATGTAGTACAGGTAGAAATTAGTACAGTACAAGTAGTAGAGCTAGAGATCATTAAATTGTATGTAGTACAGGTAGATAGCAGTGCAGTACGTGTAGCACAGTTAGAGAGTAGTGCAATACATGTTGCACAGATAGGGAGCAATATAAAACATGTAGTACAGGTAGAGAGAAATACAGTACATGTAGTACAGGCAGATGGCAGTGCAGTACATGTAGTACAGGCAGAGAGCAGTACAGTACATGTAGTACAGGTAGAGATCAGTACAGTCCATGTAGTATAGGTAATGCAATACACGTAGTACAGATAGAGAGCAGTACATTACATGTAGTAGAGGTAGAGAGCATTGCAGATCATGTAGTACAGGTAGATAGCAGTGCCGTACATGTAGCACAGGTAGAGAGCAGTACAGTACATGTAGTACAGGCAGATGGCAGTCCTGTACATGTAGTACAGGCAGAGAGTAGTACAGTACATGCAGTACAGTTAGAGAGCAGTACAGTACTTGTAGTAAAGGGTGAGAGAAGTACAGTACATGTAGTACAGGTAGAGATTAGTACAGTTCATGTAATACAGGTAGAGAGCATTGCAGAACATGTAGTACAGGTAGATAGCAGTGCCGTACATGTAGCACAGGCAGAGAGAAGTACAGTACATGTAGTACAGGCAGATAGCAGTACAGTACAAGCAGTACAGGCAGAGAGCAGTACAGTACATGTAGTACAGGTAGAGATCAGTACAGTTCATGCAGTACAGGAAGAGAACATTACCTTATATGTAGTTCAGGGAGATAGCAGTACAGTACGTGTTGTACAGGTGGAGAGCAGTACAGTACATGTAGTACAGGTAGAGAGCCGTACAGTACATGTGGTACAGGTAGTGAGCAGTATAGTACATGTAGTACAGGTAGAGCACAGTACAAATAGTACAGGAAGAGAGACGTATAGTACATGTACAGGTAGAGTGCAGTACAGTACATGTAGTACAGGTAGAGAGCAGTACAGTACATGTAGTACAGGCAGATAGAAGTAGTGTCCATTGGCAATGGCTGACATGACGAGGTACAAAAATACTATTCAGATGTAAGGTCACAACAAACAAAAGGTCAGGGCTGGCAGCAGGTGTTCACTTACGGTTCTATGGAACCAAGGTCAGGGTAGATGGCAAGATTTGTCACGGTAAACCAGCATGAGGTTATGGCAAGCGGAAAGGTTCGTCACGGTAATAAAGCAGGAGGTCAGAGCAGGTGGCGGACTGGGCAAGTTCGCGTTAAAGGCAAAGATCGAAAAAGAGGTTATCCAAATAGCAATATAACAGCAGGGATGAGGGAGACTGAGTAGCAAGAGGAACTAATATCAGGCAAAGAGTAGTGGGAAGGAGGCGTTTAAACATACTGGGAAACAGGGGCGTAGCTAAAGGCTCATGGGCCCCGATGCAAAAGTTCTTATTGCCCCCCCCCCCCGCAAACTTCTCATGGCCGACGGTCCGCAGCTTTCAGCTGCATCGCTGGGTCTCCTAAGTGACCCAACAATGCAACACTAGCAGCAAGGGGCGTCACTAAGGACTTAAAATTAAAATGTCAGGGGAAATAGTCCCAATACATATGTTTCACCCCTGTGTGTATAGGAGACTGCGTATCTATAGCACTATGACCCTATCAACTATGGATAGGATTAGATACATGGCTCAGCAGACAGTATCACACATGATAGGATTAGATACAGTGGCCCAGCAGACAGTATCACACATGATAGGATTAGATACAGTAGCTCAGCAGACAGTATCAAACATGATAGGATTAGATACAGTGGCTCAGCAGACAGTATCACATATGATAGGATTAGATACAGTGGCTCAGAAGTCAGTATTACACATGATAGGATTAGGATGGTGCCAGGGTTCGGCATGTGGTGGAACTGGTGGACAAATTGCTGGGAGGGGCTGGTGATGATCCAGCTGTTGTGGTCCATGTCGGTACCAACGACAGAATAAATGGTAGGTGGAGGAGCCTTAAAAATAATTTTAAAGAACTAGGCTACAAGCTGAAGGGAAGGACCTCCAAGGTTGTATTCTCAGGAATACTGCCTGTGCCATGCGCATCACAGGAATGACAGCGGGAGCTCAGAGAGTTAAATGCATTCCTTAAGTCTTGGTGTAGAGGAGAAGGCTTTGGGTTCCTAGAGCACTGGGCTGACTTTTCATTAGGGGTACAAACTGTATTCTGCAGATGATTTGCACCTAAATGGAAAGGGGTCAGCTGTGCTGAGGGAGAGAATTATAGCTGGAGTATAGGTGGAGTATTTAAACTAGGGCTGAGGAGCGAGGTCAATGTAGAAAATAAAGGGGTAGTTAGGTTAGAGAGTGGTCAGACTTTATTGGTGGGGGAGAAACAGACTGGACTAAACGGCAGGATAAGGAGATCCTTTTGTTACAAAACAGCAGTGTAAATAAAAATGCCCAAATGTCAAAAAATCATATTTCTGATAATAAAGTGAAAAACTGAAAGGCAAGTTAAAGCGTATGTTCACAAATGCCAGAAGTCTAGCAAGCAAAATGGGGGAGCTGGAGGCCTTGATACTGGAAGAAAATATAGATATAGTTGGTGTTGCTGAAACATGGCTAGGCTCTTCACCCGACTGGGCTGTAAATCGACAGTGTTTTACACTTTTTCGGAAAGACAGGACAAATAGGAAAGGTGGTGGTGTATGTCTGTATGTGATAAGTGATATGAAGGCGGTGGTGTATTTCTGTATGTGAGAAGTGATATGTAGGCGGTGGTGTATGTCTGTATGTGAGAAGTGATATGAAGGCGAGTATGAAAGAGACAATAGTGGGTGAAGACTGTGAGAAGGTTGAAAAATTGTGGGTGGAACTAGAAAGGGAGGTTACTTTTGTGTAATCTATAGACCCCCCAATATAACTGAGGAGATGGAAGGTCAGCTATATAAACAGATGGAGCGGACTGCACAGGCGGGTACTGTAGTAATAATGGGAGATTTTAATAACCGGGATATTAATTGGTGTCATGGTTCGGCTTCAACTGCAAAGGGGAGACATTTCCTCAACCTGTTGCAGGAAAATTTTATGGGCCAGCTTGTGGAAGACCCGACTAGAGGTGAAGCTCTGTTGGATCTGGTAATTTCTAATAATGAAGATCTTGTTGGGAATGTCAATGTTCGTGAAAACCTCGGTAACTGTGATCACAATATAGTTATATTTTACCTATACTGTAAAAAACAAACACAGGCTGGGAGGGCAAAAACACTTCATTTTAAGAAAGCCAATTTCCCCAGGATTCGGGCTGCAATTCAAGATATAGACTGAGAAGAACTAATGTTAAATAATAGGATAAATGATAAATGGGAGATTTTCAAATCTACTTTGGGTAATTATAGTGCAAAATGTATTCCTATAGGTAACAAGTATAAACAACTAAAATTAAATCCCACATGGCTTACACCTTCTGTAAAAAGGGCAATACATGACAAAAAAAAAGGCATTTAAAAAATACAAATCTGAGGGTACAGCTGTAGCCTTTTTAAATTATAAAGAGCGTAATAAAATCTGAAAAAATGTAATAAAATTAGCAAAAATACAAAATGAAAGGCAGGTGGCCAAGGAGAGTAAAACAAATCCCAAAAAATTATTCAAGTATATAAATGCAAAAAAGCCAAGGTCTGAACATGTAGGACCCCTAGATAGAGGTAATGAGGAGTTGGTCACAGGAGATCAAGAGAAGGCAGAGTTACAAAATGGGTTCTTTAGCTCTGTATATACAACAGAAGAAAGAGCAGCTTATGTAGCTGGTGCCAGTGCTGTTAATATATCAGTTGATATACTGAATTGGATGAATGGTGATATGGTCCAAGCTAAATTAAATAAAATAAATGTGCACAAGGCCCCGGGACCAGATGGGATACACCCTAGAATTCTTAAAGAGCTTAGTTCAGTTATTTCGGTCCCCATTTTCATAATATTCAGAGATTCTCTAGTGACTGGTATAGTGCCAAGGGACTGGCGCAGGGCAAATGTGGTGCCTATTTTAAAAAAGGGCTCTAGGTCTTCCCCGGGTAATTATAGACCAGTAAGGTAACATTCATCGTGGGGAAAAAGTTGGAGGGGCTGTTGAGGGACTATATATATAGGATTATGTGACAAAAAATAGTATTATAAGGGACAGCCAGCACGGTTTTACCAAGGACAGAAGTTGTCAAACCAACCTGATTTTTTTTATGAAGAGGTGAGCAGAAGCCTAAACAGAGGGGCCGCTGTGGATATAGTGTTTTTGGACTTTGCAAAGGCATTTGACGCTGTCCCTCATAGACGTCTAATGGGTAAATTAAGGACTATAGGTTTAGAAAGTATAGTTTGTAATTGGATTGAGAATTGGCTCAAGGAACGTATCCGGAGAGTTGTGGTGAATGATTCCTACTCTGAATGGTCCCCGGTTATAAGTGGTGTACCCCAGGGTTCAGTGCTGGGACCACTATTATTCAACTTATTTATTAATGATATAGAGGATGGGATTAATAGCACTATTTCTATTTTGCAGATGACACGAAGCTATGTAATATAGTTCAGTCTATGGAAGATGTTCGTGAAATGCAAGCGAATTTAAACAAACTGTTTGGGCATCCAGTTCGCAAATGAAGTTTAATGTAGATAAATGTAAAGTTATGCATCTGCGTACTAACAACCAGCATGAATCATATGTCCTAGGGGGAGCTACACTGGGGGAGTCACTTGTTGAGAAGGATCTGGGGGTACTTGTAAATCATAAACTAAATAACAGCATGACAATCAGCTGCTTCAAAGGTCAGCAGGATATTGTCGTGCATTAAAAGAGGCATGGACTCGCGGGACAGGGTTGTAATATTACCACTTTACAAAGCATTAGTGAGGCCTCATCTAGAATATGCAGTTCAGTTATGGGCTCCAGTTCATAGAAAGGATGCCCTGGAGTTGGAAGAAATACAAAGAAGAGCAACGATGCTAATAAGGGGCATGGAGAATCTAAGTTATGAGGAAAGATTAAAATAATTAAACCTATTTAGCCTAGAAAAAAGACGACTAAGGGGGGCCATGATTAACTTATATAAATATATGAATGGCACATACAAAAAATATGGTGAAATCCTGTTCCATGTAAAACCCGCTCAAAAAACAAGGGGGCACTCCCTCCGTCTGGAGAAAAAAAGGTTCAACCTGCAGAGGCGACAAGCCTTCTTCACTGTGAGAAATATGAATCTATGGAATAGTCTACCGCAGGAGCTGGTCACAGCAGGGACAGTAGATGGCTTTAAAAAAGGGTTAGATAATTTCCTAGAACAAAAAAATATTAGCTCCTATGTGTAGAAATGTTTCCCTTCCCCTTTCCCATCCCTTGGTTGAACTTGATGGTTGAACTATGTAACTAAGTAAGATAGGGCCCAGCAGACAGTATCACACATGATAGGATTAGATACAGTGGCTCAGCAGACAGTATCACATATGATAGGATTAGATATAGGGCCCAGCAGACAGTATCACACATGATAGGATTAGATACAGTGGCTCAGCAGACAGTATCACACATGATTGGATTAGATATAGGGCCCAGCTCGCTGACATTGCGGCTCCAACGCTGGACTCAGGAAAGGTAAGAATAATAATTTTGCTTCTTTATCTGTTACTAATTATTTTTGTGTGTTCGTGTTTTTTTACAGGTTCGGTTGTTGGACTACGTCTGATTCGAGGACTACTTCAATGATTTTTATTCTCAATAAAATGGTTAATGGGGGTTGTGTTTTTTTATTTCAATAAAATATTTTTTCTATGTGCTTGTATTTTTTTAAACTTTATTATTACCGTTTCACAGGAAATAAAGCAAGTAGAGAGGAAATTTACAAATTTCTTTTTTTTTTGCCGAAATTCATTTGTAATAAAAAAAATTGTGTAACACAGAAGATTTTACCAGAGAAACGCAACTCAATATTTATTGCCCAGGTCCTGCAGTTTTTAGGTATATCCCACATGTGGCCCTAGTGCCCAAATGGACCGAAACACCGGCCTCAGAAGCAAAGGAGCACCTACAGGATTTTGGGGCCTGCCTATTTTTGGATTATATTTTAGGCACCATGTCGGGTTTGAAGAGATATTGTGGTACCAAAACAGTGGAAACTCCCCTAAAGTGACCCCATTTTGGAAACTAGACCCCTCAATGAATTTATCTAGGGGTATAGTTAGCACTTTGACCCCACAGATATTTTGCTATATTTATTGGAGTTAGTCTATGAAAATCTACTGTTTTTTTCAGAAAAACATAGAAATTTGTAATATTTATAAGGAATAAAGAAGAAAATGCACCTCAACATTTGTAAAGCATCTTCTCTCGATTACAGAAATACCCCATATGTGGTAATAAACTGATGTTTGGAAACACAGCAGGGCTCAGAAGGGAGGGAGTGCCATTTGGATTTTGGAGCGCAGATTTTGCTGGATTGGTTTTTAGTGCCATGTCGCGATTGCAACCCCCTGGAGGGAACAAAATAGTGGAAACATCCCAAAAGTGACCCCATTTGTAAAACTACGCCCCTCAAGGAATTTTTCTAGGGGTATAGTGAGCATTTATACCACACAGATTTTTTGCAGAATTTAGTAGAATTAGGCCGTGAAAATGAATATAAACTTTTTTGTCCACTAAAATGTTGAATGTTTTCATATTCACAAGGGATAAAGGAGAAAGAGTCACCCTAAATTTGTAACGCAATCTCTCCCGAGTAGGACAATACCCCACATGTGGTAATAATTTATTTTTTTAATATAAATTAATTAACCTTTGCAGGACTGATCCTTTTTTGCTTTTCCATTTTAGTTTTTCACTCCACGCCTTCCAAACGCCATAACTTTTTTATTTTTCCATGAATTGAGCGGTGGGAGGGCTTATTTTTGGCAGGACGAGCTGTAGTTTTTATTGGTACCATTTTTTGGTACATACAACTTTTTGATCAGTTTTTATTACATTTTATTTAGAACTTTGGTGACCAAAAAAACAGTGATTTTGGCGTTTTAAATTCAATTAAATTCAATTAAATGACAATTTTACTTTATTCTGCGGGTCGGTACGATTATGGCAACATCATATGTATATAGTTTTTTTATGTTTTGCAGCATTTGCACAATAAATTCACTTCTTTATAAAATTATTTATTTTCTGTGTCACCATATTCTGAGAGCCGTAACTTTTTTATTTTTTAGTCAAAAAAGCTGTGGGAGGTCTTGTTTTTTGCGGGACGGGTTGTAGTTTTTATTGGTACTATTTTCGGGTACATGCAACTTTTTGATCACTTTTTATTCTATATTTTGGGAGGGGCGGTGACGTTTTCATTTTTTCCCTATAATAAGAGACTTATAATAGGAAAAAAAAAATCTTTTATTTTTACACTTTTGTAAAACATTTTTATTAACTTTTTTTTACTTTTTTCTTTACTTTTTACACTTTCTTTTTGACGTCACAGTCACTCTGACAGTGAGTCTACGAAGACCAGCCAGAGGCTGGTCCTCATAGGCTTCCTTACATGGCAGACTCGGAGGCCGTTGTCTGGCCCCCGGGTGCCATCACAATCATCAGCAGCCCCCACAATTGCATGGGGGCTGCTGATGTGCTGCAAAACCCCTACATGTGGAGATCGTAATCGAGCTCCGCATTTAACAGGTTAATTGCCGATATCAGCGGCAATGAGCCGCTGATCGTCAACACTGGAGTGTCAGCTGTCAGGGACAGCTGACCTCCTGGTTCCCGATGCACACTGTCACCGACACTGTCATCGACAGTGTGCATTGCGAAAGGCAGTGACGTCCTGTGACTCTGACAAGAAGTCTATCAGGAGGCTGGTCCTGATAGGCTTCCGTACATGGCAGACACGGAGGCCATTACTTCGCCTCTGGTTGCCATGCTAGCCATCTGCAAACCTCAGGATTTCATTGTGAGGTCTACCGATGTGCTAGAAACCCCTAAAATGCGGTGATTGCGGCCTCTTCAAAACAGCTGATTGGCCGGCTCCCGGGAGTCGGTCCACGCCAATCAGCTTCAGCAGACAGGGATATTAATATTACCCTCCTCTTCAGCTGCGAAGTTCTGTCCTGACTCTATGTTGTGCGCGGCGCATAGCGTTGTGACGTCAGGACCTCCACTGCGATCCGGAACCAGGAAGGTAAGTATTGTCAGTTACTATAGTAACAGGGGCCCACGGCCCGAGTTACTATAATAACTTTTTATTGATGTGGTGCGGGGGGCCAAGGGCCCCCCTGGCTTAGGGGCCTGGTCGCAATTGCGACCACTGCGACCCCTATAGCTACGCCACTGCTGGCAAAGCTGAGTGGCACTGGACCTTAAGGAAGAAGAAGTCAGCGCGCGCATTAGGACCAGGGGTAGAAGCTGGAGGAGAGCGACGATGGGGGGAACTAACAGCTGGGGAACGGAATAGTGACATGGCGGGGTGTCGGCCGGGAGAATGATGAAGCTTGGGCCCTATAAGAAATCACCGCCAAGTAGAAGCGCCATTACAGTTACTACGTATGTCAATCACAATAATATGACATACACATGTGTACTATATATTGACATACTGCACAGATTTTCCTCCCAGTTGTCACCTAATATAAGGGAATCTAGCAAAGAAGTTACAATATTGTTACATATATATCATGCCATCAAGGGAGTTATGTAGGTTAAAAATGATGTACATTTGCAGCAGACTGAATATGTCCTACAGACATCCTCCCAGCTCAAATCGCAGCAAATAAAAAGGACACCGGACATTTTAAAATGTTGCCTCTCATTACGTAATTCTGGCTTCACAATACAATCTTACAGTGATATGCACACTTAATGCATGGCCTGAATTGATTTCTTTTATTTTTTCTCATATCATGTATCATTAAACTGCCCTCGATTGGTTAAATAAATGATCACCAGATAAATATTTGAGGTTTATATCTTTCTTGGTTAAGATAATTTATTTTGATACTGAAGAATGCAGGAGTTTGGTTCACTGACCCATAAGTGATGCTCATATTTGCTTAATATATTAAAATCAATGAATATGCAAATAAAATGTCCTCATTTATAGGTTCACTGAGCGAGCCTCAATGATTCAATGGGATTGTTGTTTCTTTCACTAGCTTAATAAAGGTTAAATTCTATCTTTGCAATATGACAATACAGGTTTATCACAATTAAGAAAACACATTGAAATTCATTTTCAATGTTTTGCTGCCATTATGCATTATGTATTGCAAAATATGGATCAAGCAGCTTTCAGCCATTGTGGGTAATGAAGAGAATGAGCATGATGGGAAATCCATGTTTACAGTAATTTAAAGGGATTTTATGACAATTGGTGTTTAGGTCTTGTGAATCAGACATATCAAGAGTCACACTGGTATGGGTCTGGTATTGATCATAAGCTGTCTGATTTTTATGATGAAATGATCACACATGTGAAGAACATCTGCTGTCCATGAGTAGACAGACTGATCACATAAAGAAAAAAATGACTATAACCAAATGTGGTTAATTAATTATCTCCAATACAAATGTACATGGATATCTAAATAAATAAATAAAAACATTAAAAAGCAGCTATAGCACATTTTCTATTTGGAGATTATTATATAAAGAGTCAACAACATTTTGAAAACGTTTTTTTTACTTATGTAGTAAATACTTATGTAGTTATACAGTACATATAAAAAGAATCTACTCTACATAATTACAGTCTAAGCAAACGCACAGCTATATAGATCTGATATGAAAGAAGACCCATTAAATTGGCAATTAACAGGTGGAAAGATAAAAATATTTAATTATCAAGATTTCAAGACATCCCATGATGACCATCTCTTGATCACGTTCAACTAGACAAAAAGACAACAATTTACTCGAGATCAGACCAATGTAATTTTTTTATATTATTTGTCCTGTGTTTAACATACATGCAAATAAATGTTAAATTATTTAAGAACAAAAATCACCCCAAAATATTGGTGTTGCAATGGCACACCCCTGGCAAACAGCTGATTTTTCTGGGAGAAGCCATGGCCAGGCAGACATTACTCATGCTGCGGCGGCATATGAATGGCCATCCTTGTAATACATGGCCCGCCAGAGTGGCAGCTGCTCTAAGAGAGCGTCTCTCCAATCTGCTTACATAAGGTCCTGAGAACGGTTCCTGTTCTATGAAAATTATATGCCCTAATAGGAAGTATAGATAGGTGTAGTTTTAATGAAATAACCCCTTTAAGGATGCTTACTGTCTATTTAAATCAGTTGCATTTCAATAAAACCTTTGTATTTCTTCATTTTCACTAGAGAGGGACTCACAATCTGAAAAGTTGTTCAACCAGGTCTTTTGCTGTTACCCTTGGGTTCTCTCACCTTTTTGCCTATTGGGCTCTTGGAGTAATCTTTACAGGTTACCCACTCCAAGGCAGAGTGTCAATAGCCTTGATTCACTTCAATTTGTAGGCAATTTGTCTAACCGTATATTGATATACACCCTGGACTTTAGCAAGGCTTTTGTAGCCTTTTCCAGTTGCATGTGTCTCTATAACAAGTCTTCTGCTGTCTCCTGAAAGTTGTTTGCCTTGAGGCATGCTTCACACTAACCAATCTTTCTTGAGATAACACATTTGTCAATAACCAGGTTGTGTGTGCCTTTATTTAAAAGCGGAAGCACTTGTGCAACCCAAACTTTCAATCTTATCTCCTTAATTAAAACACATTTTGCCAAAAAGGAGCTTCAGGCGGCACACTGCAGGGTCTTAGAGGGGGCGGCATTACAGAGCTGCTGGCCGACGTTTCCAGCACTTATTAGCAGCTGCAAGATTTGTTGCCTCCTTAAGAGAATATCGCTCCTGTGCCACCTTAATACCCCCCCCCTGCTCTCCACTCTCCTGTTGTAATGTGATCCTGCTGAGTGTCTGGATGGAGAGAGCAGGGGGCAGTGTGTCTGCTCTGCACTCATCACGGCATGAAGAGGCCTCAGGGGAGATCCTGCCATGGACTCTCCACCTCTTCCTGATGTTCTCTGAAGTCTACAAAAGGTATGTGTAGTGTGTACTGTATGTATGTATGTACTGTGTGTGTACTGTATATGTTGTGTGTGTGTGTGTATATATATATATATATATATACACACACACACACACACACACACGAGTATGTAATGTGTGTACTGTGTGTGTACTGTATGTGTTATGTGTGTATATATATATATATATATATATATATATATATATATATACATATACAGTATTTGATCCCTTGCTGATTTTGTAAGTTTGCCCACTGTCAAAGACATGAACAGTCTAGAATTTTTAGGCTAGGCTAATTTTACCAGTGAGAGATAGATTATATTAAAAAAAAAACAGAAAGTCACATTGTCAAAATTATATATATTTATTTGCATTGTGCACAGAGAAATAAGTATTTGATCCCTTTGGCAAACAAGACTTAATACTTTGTGGCAAAACCCTTGTTGGCAAGCACAGCAGTCAGAAGTTTTTTTGTAGTTGATGATGAGCTTTGCACACATGTTAGATGGAATTTTGGCCCACTCCTCTTTGCAGATCATCTGTAAATCATTAAGATTTCGAGGCTGTCGCTTGGCAACTCGGATCTTCAGCTCCCTCCATAAGTTTTCGATGGGATTAAGGCCTGGAGACTGGCTAGGCCACTCCATGACCTTAATGTGCTTCTTTTTGAGCCACTCCTTTGTTGCCTTGGCTGTATGTTTCGGGTCATTGTCGTGCTGGAAGACCCAGCCACAAGCAATTTTTAATGTCCTAGTGGAGGGAAGGAGGTTGTCACTCAGGATTTGACGGTACATGGCTCCATCCATTCTCCCATTGATGCGGTGAAGTAGTCCTGTGCCCTTAGCAGAGAAAAACCCCCAAAACATAATGTTTCCACCTCCATGCTTGACAGTGGGGACCGTGTTCTTTGGGTCATAGGCAGCATTTTTCTTCCTCCAAACACGGCAAGTTGAGTTAATGCCAAAGAGCTCAATTTTAGTCTCATCTGACCACAGCACCTTCTCCCAATCACTCTCAGAATCATCCAGATATTCATTTGCAAACTTCAGACGGGCCTGTACATGTGCCTTCTTGAGCAGGGGGACCTTGCGGGCACTGCAGGATTTTAATCCATTATGGCGTAATGTGTTACCAATGGTTTTCTTGGTGACTGTGGTCCCAGTTGCCTTGAGATCATTAACAAGTTCCCCCCGTGTAGTTTTCGACTGAGCTCTCACCTTCCTCAGGATCAAGGATACCCCACGAGGTGAGATTTTGCATGGAGCCCCAGATCGATGTCGATTGACAGTCATTTTGTATGTCTTTCATTTTCTTACTATTGCACCAACAGTTGTCTCCTTCTCACCCAGCGTCTTACTTATGGTTTTGTAGCCCATTCCAGCCTTGTGCAGGTCTATGATCTTGTCCCTGACATCCTTAGAAAGCTCTTTGGTCTTGCCCATGTTGTAGAGGTTAGAGTCAGACTGATTAATTGAGTCTGTGGACAGGAGTCTTTTATACAGGTGACCATTTAAGACAGCTGTCTTTAATGCAGGCACCAAGTTGATTTGGAGCGTGTAACTGGTCTGGAGGAGGCTGAACTCTTAATGGTTGGTAGGGGATCAAATACTTATTTCTCTGTGCACAATGCAAATAAATATATATAATTTTGACTATGTGATTTTCTTTATTTTTTTTTATATAATCTATCTCTCACTGGTAAAATTAACCTAGCCTAAAAATTCTAGACTGTTCATGACTTTGACAGTGGGCAAACTTACAAAATCAGCAAGGGATCAAATACTTATTTCCTCCACTGTATACACACACACACACACACACACACACACACACACACACGAGTATGTAATGTACGTACTGTATGTGTATATTTGTGTAGTTTAGTGTGTGTGTGTATATATATATATATATTTGTGTATGTATCAGAGTGTGTATGTACGGACGTACAGTATGGCCTCATGCACATGACCGGTTTTTCTCAGCTGTAATTTATCCGCACATTTGCGGATAAATTGCGGATCCATTCATTTCTATCGCCCTATGCACACGACCGTGGTTTACACTGATCCATATGGGGGCTGCAAATCCGGACCGCAAAAACTCAAGACAAGTAATTTTACGGTCCGGATTTGCCAGTAATGGTGAATTGTTGTGAATCGTAATGATACACCAATGCACAACTAACCAGTGCGGTCGTGTGCATGAGGCCATAGTGTGTGTGTAACGTATGTATGTACGTATATGTGTGTGTGTGTGCAATATATATATATATATATATATATATATATATACATACACACGCACACGCACACACGCCAATAAGAAACGAGGCGGCACAACGCTCACCTGAGCACTTTTGCTGTTTCGTTTTAGCGATCGGGAGTGCTAAATGCTCAGACCCCCAATGATCAAAACTTCTGAAATTTTACTATGACATGTCAAATGTTTTTTTTAAAGTTTAATTACACTTTAAGGGTCAGTACACAAAGAGTTTTTTGACGCGGACACCGAGGCGGGAAAACGTGACAAAAAATGGTCGAAAATGCCTCCCATTGAATTCAATGGGAGGCAGAGGCGTTTTTTACCCGTGAGCGGAAAAACCATCTCGCGGGAAAACCATCTCGCGGGAAAAAGCAGCGGCATGCCCTATCTTTGGGCGTTTACGTCTCTTTCCTCCCATTGACAATGGGGGCAGAGAAAGTGTATTTCGCAGCGTTTTTGCCTGTTGCGTTCAATGGGCACGAGCGAAAAGCGCGGCAAACGGCGTGCAGGCAGAACAAAATCTGCCTCAAAATTCCAAACTGAATTTTGAGGCAGAATTTTCTGCCTGCAAAAAACTCTGTGTGAACATACACAAGTTATGAGCCTATTTTTTCTAACTATTTTAAAGAGGCTCTGTCACCAGATTCTCAAATCCCTATCTCCTATTGCATGTGAACTTTCATTTTTGGCCAAGTTATGAGCTATTTTATATTTATGCACAGCTCAGTATTGTAACACATGAATTTATGATAGCGGAGCTGCGGCCGTGTGATAGTCATTGCCGCGCACCTGAGTCCTGACAACAAGTGCGCGGGGTCAGGATGATGCGATGCGGCCGGCACTGCACTAATGAGCAGCGGCACGTTAGACAGAACATGGCGGGCGCGCTGCAAAACACACCCATGTTCTGTGTTCAGTGCCTGCGCCGCCGCTCATTAGTGCCGCGCCGGCCGCATCACCTCATGCTGACCACGCGCGCACTTCCTGTCAGGAGCGGGGCAATGGCTGTATTACACAGCCACAGCCCCGCTGGCGGAGATCAGTGAAGGCTCTCATCTCTGCTGTTATTCCCGTGAATGCTGTGATCACAGCGGACTGCAGCATTCAGGGAAAAATGAGAAGGGGGGATGTCCCTTGAATGCGTCACAGGGAATTCCTGTGACGCGATTGAGGGACATACCATATATGGGCAGACAGCCCAGGGTCCATTGAAGGTCCCCAGGGCTGTCCTACCATATTTCCTGTTGTTAGGGCATACTTAGGTATGTCCTAACAACTGCCTGTGTACTATCCGTACACAGGCTAATGTACTGGGATATAGATATATGCCTGTGTACTATCAGTATATAGATATATGCCTGTGTACTATCAGTATATAGATATATGCCTGTGTACTATCAGTATATAGATATATGCCTGTGTACTATCAGTATATAGATATATGCCAGTACATTAAAGTTTAAAAAATGTGTCAGATGTGTCAAATGTGTCAGAATAATTAATAACGATTAATATTTCTGCCGGATCTCTAGGTCCCGGGCGCCACAATAGGAAGTACAGTTCATTGACCTCTAGTTTCTATTGCAGCGCAGGGGAGAAGACAGAAGACAGAAGACTGCAGTAGGTGAGTAGAAGTATTTTTTTTTTCAAACTGGTTGTTTTGTTTTGCAGGTTCCGCTGGACCATTTGGACAACTTCGTGGATTCGTTGGATTACTTTGATGATCTACATTTTTTTTAATAAAATGGTCAGAGGATTATGTGAGGGAGTTTTTATTTCAATTAAAAAAATATGTCTTTTTTTTATACTTTATCGTAATAGCCGCTGTCTGACAGCATCCATTACTAAGGCTGGGGCTTACTATTAACCAGTAAAAAGGCTAGCACCAACCTCCCATTATGACCCCAGTACCCAACGCCGCCAGGGGTACCAGGAGGAGCCAGGTACGATCCAAGACCCGACCATCTGAAGGGATGACGGTGCCCGGCCGTCGCTTCATATGTTCAGGTATTGGATTGTACCCGGCTCTTCCCGGTACTCCTGGCCGTGTTGGGTACCGGGGTAATAATGGGAGGTTGGTGCTAGCCTTTTTACTGGTTAACAGTAAGCCCCAGCCTTAGTAATGGATGCTGTCAATCAGATAGCGGCCATTACACTGGCGGTAATAATGTATTAAAAAAACACATGGACATAAGAAACATAGATCATCAAAGTAGTCAAATAAATCTACGGCGTAGTCCAAACGGTCCATTGGAACCAACCGGGAAAAGTATGAAAAATAAAAAAATATACACTTTCCTTCTCCCCTGCAATGCACTAGAATCTAGAGGTAAAAAAAATAATAATTCCCCATCAGACTCTGCTACCTGTCAACTGAAAAGTCTTTCGCCAGAGGGAACATTTTTTCCACATGGCAGAGTACCAGGTCCCAGGCTCAGGTGAAGCTTTCTTTTACTCCACCATTGGGAAACATTTTTTCCTCCGGTGGAAGATTTTTCCATTGACATGTAGCAGTTTATAGTGGTGGTGTTAGGGAGGACAAACTCAGCAATTGCACAATGCCCCCAAAATGGGCCGCTACTCTTGGGAAAGTGCTGTGTGCTTGCCTCCAGGCTAAAATGTGCCAGCCAGCCCTGGGCCGTTGACTCCCTGCCCCACCGTTTTCTCTCGTAGACCACAGCCTGGTTTAGGCCTGCGGTCTACAACAGTCCAAGAGCACGCTATTGACGTCAGCGGCCTAGCGCGATTACATAACTGCATCATGCCATCTGCGCTGGGCCGCTGAACTCAGCAGAAAGTCAGAACGTCCGGCTGTGGTTACTTGAATAGATTTGGGGGGGGCGCCTTTTTATAGTTCGCCTCAGGCAGCAAAGGGGCTAGGTTCACCCGTGTGTGTGTGTGTGTGTGTGTGTGTGTTATTTCTTGAGCTAGACTGTGTTTGTCTAGTGTCAAGCACAATACACACAAACCTGGCAAAATATGATTCTAATACATGTTGTAATGCCCATGGTCGCGGGCCGCCAGGTTTGCTTACCTCCTGACGGCCTCAGCCATGGATCAGTGAGCGCTGGTCCCCATCTCCTCCTCAGGAGATGCCAGCGTTTACTTCCGCTTCGCTCTGCTGTGTTCCATAGACTCTAAAGGGTCAGCGCATGCACCTGAATTAAAGACTAAATTAGCCCATGAGCCAAGGACTATAAAGAAGGGCTCTGCCCCTTCCTGCATTGCCTGAGCGTTGTTGTCGTTACCCTAGTTTTTCTTTGCAAATGGTCTCCTAAGTGTCTTCCAGTTCCCAGTGTTTCCCACTCCTGCTATCTGTAACCTGTATTCCATGCTATCCTGAGTTGGAGTTGTGCTGCGCTGTGTACCACGCCTGTCCTGCTACACGATGCCTGGTGCCTGCCTGCTACCTAGTCCAATCCGAGCCTGTCTTGCTACTGTCTGTAGCTACCACAGGTACACCTATACGAACTATAGACTTTGACCTGTGTCCTGTTGGCCAGCTGACATACCGTTAAGGCAGTACGGCCCAGTGGGTCCACACACCCTACGTGACACATGTGAAGCTGTTCACATTGCCACCTGCATACACCTGAGTCTCAATCTTGTCAAAAACACATTGTTAGAAAGAGTGACGTCTAGCCATGGTCACCAGGATGTAATAGCTTCTCTATCCAATGGAGGCTGGACTTTTTGGGGGAGATCTTCCCCCAAGGCTGCTATTTGTTTTTGCAAGTATTTAAGTGTTTGACGTAAAGAGACTCTGCCACTAGTTTATTAATTCCCTATCTCCTAACTAATCTAATAGGCGCTATGATGCTGATAACTGCAGTGTGATTTTTTTCTTTTCAAAAACATTTATTATTTGCAGTCATGTGCAAATGCTAATTTGGCTCTAATTGTTACGATACTGGCGAACACTGCTGGAATCCTATGGTCAGAAGTAGCGAGCGGAGCACAGTGCAGAACCCGGTGAGACGTCCCCAGGAACAGTGCTTGGATGGTGGAACACGAGTAGTAGTAAATAGCAAGGAAGTAGGAACAGTCTGGTAAAGACAGTTCTCAGGAGCAGGAGACTGGAACAAGTCACAATACTCAAGCACTGTTTGGTATTCCATGTGGTCTGAAGTAGGCCCAAACAGGAAACAAGATGGTTCACACGATGCAACATTTGCCATCTTGGTTAAGGGCAAGTTTAAGGGCAAAACAGCAGCCTCCAGTGGTAAGGAGTAAAAGTGCAGCACAATTCTTCAAAGTGTAAAACAGCGGCCACTAGTGGTAATTTTGCAGTACAACAACAGAATCCTGACATTACTCCCTCCTTTCGACAGCGGCCTCAGGACGATGTTTGACTTGGTTTATCTGGATATCTTTGGTGAAATTGCCTAACCAGTCGAGGAGCATTGAAATTTCCTACGGGTTCCCATGAATTATCCTCAGGGCCATATCCTTGCCATTTTATTAGATATTGCAACCGATTTCTGAATATCCTGGAGTCCAGGATGTTTTCAACAGTATACTGTTCTTGTCCATCAACTTCGATAGGATCAGGGGGAGGCAGGTGGCGTCCTGGAAATGTATTTGAAACAACAGGTTTCAGTAGGGATACATGGAACACTGGATGTATTCTCATTGGTCTGGGAAGTTTGAGACGAAAAGCCACTGAGTTTACTTGTCCAATAATCTTGAAAGGACCAATAAATTTTTGGCCCAATTTTGCTGAAGGTAAGTGAAGTTTCAGATTCTTGGTGGAAAGCCATACTTCATCTCCCATTTTGAAGGTTGGAGAAGGTCTACGAGATTTATCTGCTGTTTGTTTATATTTCTCCTGGGCAATTGATAATGTAATTTTTAGCATTTCCAGATTCTGTTGAAGTGATTGTATTCTGTCAGTCACTGCAGGAATAAAAGTTTCTCTGGGAAGATTGGGAAGAATACTGGGATGGTAACCCAAATTTTCAAAAAACGGTGTTTGTTTAGTGGAGGCATTCTGAGAATTATTGTAGGAGAACTCCGCCATTGGAAGCAAATCGACCCAGTCATCCTGTAAATGGCAGATGTAGCATCGGAGATACTGTTCTAACGTTTGATTTGTGCGCTCAGTCTGACCATTAGACTGGGGATGAAAAGCAGAAGACAAACTGACATTTATGTCGAGTGCGGTGCAAAAACTCCGCCAGAATCTTGATGTGAATTGTACTCCGCGATCCGAAACCACTTCATCTGGTATTCCATGAAGACGAAACACATTCTGAATTATAAGATCAGCAGTCTCTTTAGCAGAAGGTAGTCCAGGGCAAGGAATAAAATGGGCTGCTTTAGTGAGCCGATCAACCACTACTAAGATGGAATTCTTCCCTTTGGAGACTGGTAAGTCGACAATAAAGTCCATAGAGATAGATCCCCAAGGACGAGATGGAATTGACAGAGGCTGCAATAATCCCATGGGTGAGGTACGAGGAGTTTTGTACATGGCACAGGTGTTGCAAGAAGAAACATATTTCTTCACATCTTTTTGATAATTGGGCCACCAAAAGAAACGGGAAAGAAATTCTTGTGTTTTCTGAATCCCCTTGTGACCTGCTAGTTTAGAGTCATGCATTAATTTTAGCACGTTTAATCTTACAGTTTCTGGAACGTAAATGCAGTGCTTATTAGTCCATACTTGATTTTTGAAAGTTAGGGACACTTCATCTGGTGGGTGCAAAAGAATTGGGTCGGTCTCATAGGCTTCCTTTATCTCATCAAGCAAGTCCTTGCTATGGATCACCCCCAGGAAATTGGACTCGGAAAGAATAGTTGTTGGTGGTACTGTCGAGGAGGAGTCATTGGAGATCAACCTAGATAAGGCATCGGCCTTACCATTTCGGGAACCAGGCCTGTAAGAGATCACAAAGTTGAAACGATTTAGAAACAGACTCCACCGGGCTTGGCGGGGAGACAAACATTTGGCAGATCTAAAAAATTCAAGGTTACGATGATCAGTTAGAACCACTATTTGTTGAGCTGTGCCTTCTAAATGATGTCTCCATTCTTTGAACGCAGCAATGATGGCTAGGAGTTCCTTGTTCCCCACGTCATAATTTTTTTCAGCAGAAGTCAAACTTCGAGAAAAGTAAGCACAAGGGTGCAGCAAATCTTTCTCTCCAGTTCTCTGTGATAGAATAGCCCCTATTGCACAGTCTGAAGCATCCACTTCAACAATAAACGCTTTTTCAGGGTTAGGATGAACCAGTATAGGGGCTGTTGTGAATTTTGTTTTCAAATTGCAAAAAGCATCTTGTGTCTGAGGAGACCACACAAAAGGTATCCCTTTCTTTGTTAATTGGGTAATTGGTGTAATAATGCCCGAAAAATTCTTGATAAAACGTCTGTAGAAATTAGCAAATCCTACAAATCGTTGGACCTCTTTCACATTTTTTGGAGTTGGCCAGTCTCTAATTGCTTGAATCTTGCTAGAATCCATGTGTAACCCTAGGGGAGAAATGATATAACCCAAGAACTGTATTTCCGTTTGATGGAATTCACATTTCTCCAACTTGATATAGAGTTGATATGCTTTCAGACGCTCCAACACCATTCTCACATGATTCTGATGTTCTTCTGCAGAATTAGAAAAGATTAATATGTCATCCAGATAGATGACTACGAACTGATCTAACAAGTCCTTGAAGATATCGTTAATAAAATGCTGAAAGGTTGCAGGGGCATTGTAAAGTCCAAAAGACATGACTAGATATTCATAATGTCCATAACGTGATCTAAACGCTGTTTTCCATTCATCACCTGGTCTAATGCGAACCAAATTATATGCACCTCGAAGATCCAATTTGGTGAATATTTTAGCTTGACGAACTCTATCCAGCAACTCCGGAATCAATGGCAGAGGGTAACGGTTTTTAATTGTGACTTTGTTTAATTCTCTATAGTCAACGCAAGGTCTCAAAGAGCCGTCTTTCTTTTTAACAAAAAATATAGGTGCACCTGCTGGCGATGAAGATGGACGAATAAAACCTTTAGCTAAATTTTCATCTATGTATTCTTTAAGAGCCTTCAGTTCCGGCTCTGCTAATGGGTAGATGCATCCAAAAGGTATAGCTGTTCCAGGCAACAGTTCAATCGGACAATCGTAAGGTCGATGTGGAGGAAGTTTATTAGCATTCTCTTTGTCACATATATCATTAAATTCGTCATATAGAGGAGGTAATTTAGGAGATACTTCAAGCTCCCCTTCAATCTTTTCGTGAGATTGTTCTGGTAAAGACTCTGAGGAGGGGACCTCCGATGGAAAAGACACTTCTTTGGTTTCCCAGTCAATTGTAGGGTTCTGAGCCTGCAGCCATGGTAGTCCAAAAATAATTGGAAAATGTGGGGATGAAATTAATAGGAAAGATAGAACCTCATGGTGATTAGGTCTCATAATTATCTCCAATGGTTCAGTCTCTTGATCAACTGGACCTGAGTTCAGAGGGGATCCATCTACAGTTTCCATAAGAATGGGTGACAGTCTCTCTTGAAATTTTACACCATGTTTATTAGCAAAAGAAATGTCCATAAAGTTCCCATTTGCTCCAGAGTCCACCATGGCAGAGGTGGATATCCATTGAGAATCAATTCTAAACTTGATGGGAATAAAGCAATGAGTGTCTTTGTGTTCTTTTTTAATATTGGGTGCTGTGCAGGAGACTGAATGAATGAGTGCATGCACTGGTGGCACTTGTTCAGAAGAAACAGATTCTACATCAGAGAAGTCATGATCTGCTACTACCGCCACCATCTTGCGTTGACGACATGGACAATTGATAAGGAAGTGATCAGTTTTACCACAATAGAAGCATTGATTTTCTCGAAACCTTCGTTCTCTTCTGTCGGCACTTTCACGCTTTTGTATACTGTCAATTTGCATAGGTTCAGCTTGGTGTTCTTGGTAATTCTTTGTTTCAGAGTCTCTAGGAGTGGGAGCTGGAGCAGACGAGTAATAGTTATTATTACGGGACCAGGTAGAACCCCATTTTTCTTGTCGACGCTCTGACAGCCGAGTGTCTATTCGAATACAATGGTGTACAAAATCATCAAACTCTGTGGGAGCTTCAGCCCGTGCTAACTCGTCCTTAAGTGCACTAGATAGTCCTTTTTTAAAGAATGTTAATTTTGCAGCATTATTCCACTCAGTATCCATCACCCACTGTCTGAAATCTGTGGCATATTCAGCAACAGAGAGTCTGCCCTGACGTAGAGCCATCAACGCTGCTTCTGCTGTAGTACACCGGTTAGGATCATCAAATACTTGGCTCATGGCTGCTAGGAAGGCGTCCAAGTCATCAAGCCGAGCATCGTTGGTTTCAATAAGAGGGCTTGCCCAGGCTACAGCCTTATGTGTCAGAAGCATAATAATACACAGCACCTTTGAATTATCAGTAGGGAAGTGAGCAGGATGTGCACCAAAATATAACTTGCATTGGTTTATAAATCCACGGTATTAGTCACGATCCCCACCAAACCTGAATGGTGGAAGCGGCAGGGTAGATGAAGAGGCTGGGGTCACAACTCGATTCTGATGTTCCCGGATCAGCTCTGCTTGCTGAGCCACCATGCCTTGTAAACCCTGTGTAGCTTGTCCATAAACTTGAACATCATGGGTTGTTTGATTTTCAAACGCCAAATATTTAGTCTTTAAAGTTTGCATGTCAGCAAAGATGTTAGTAAGCAAACAGTTCATATTGTTCACACGAACCTCCAAACTTGCTTCTCTGGCGGATTCCATGGAAATGGCTTGAGTATCCTGTTACGATACTGGCGAACACTGCTGGAATCCTATGGTCAGAAGTAGCGAGCGGAGCACAGTGCAGAACCCGGTGAGACGTCCCCAGGAACAGTGCTTGGATGGTGGAACACGAGTAGTAGTAAATAGCAAGGAAGTAGGAACAGTCTGGTAAAGACAGTTCTCAGGAGCAGGAGACTGGAACAAGTCACAATACTCAAGCACTGTTTGGTATTCCATGTGGTCTGAAGTAGGCCCAAACAGGAAACAAGATGGTTCACACGATGCAACATTTGCCATCTTGGTTAAGGGCAAGTTTAAGGGCAAAACAGCAGCCTCCAGTGGTAAGGAGTAAAAGTGCAGCACAATTCTTCAAAGTGTAAAACAGCGGCCACTAGTGGTAATTTTGCAGTACAACAACAGAATCCTGACACTAATAGTCAAATAGAAGGTGACTCTTTCTTTACATTCTGGGTGGTGTAATGTTTTCTGTATGACGCTGTCCAATCAGCGTGCCACGTTGGCTATGTGGACCCACTGGGCCATACCGCCTTGACTGTATGGCAGCTGGCCAACAGGACACAGGTCACAGTCTATAGTTCATATAGTGTACCTGTGGCAGCTCAGACAGTAGCAAGACAGGCTCGGTTGGGACAAGGCAGCAGGCAGGCTCCAGGCGTGGTGTAACAGGACAGGCGTGGTACACAGCACAGCACGACTTCAGCTCAACACGGCACTTGACCAGGATAGCACGGGATACAGGTTACAGGTAGCAGGAATGGGGAAGACTGAGAACTTTCAAACACTTAGGAGACCGTTTGCATAGATATACTAGGATAACGACAACAAGGCTCAGGCATTGGAGGGAGGCAGCCCTTATTATAGTCCAGGGTTCTCTGGGAGCAATCAACTCAATCTCCAACTTGTGTGCAACCTGGCTCCTAGTCTGGACTGAACTCGCGAGCGCACCCTGGTGGTCACTGTGGAACAGGACGGCCACATGTAAAGACATCTCTGGAGAGAAGGGCGTCGCCCGGATAAAAGGAGTTTGTGGTCAGCGACCACAGACGTTACACAGCGTACTGCTTGTCCCCCTTCCCTGCCCAGCAATACAGTGAGCTTAGATTATACAGCTTTCATTCCTGACTGTGTATTCAACTGGCGATATCCCTGGTTGTGCCCCAGTTAGAACTGCGATCCTGGTGTCATATGAAAGATTAGAATCTCCTTTTTCATAAGACACCACTGTTCTAAGTGGTCCACAGCCCGAGATATGGCTATTTGAAGTGATCCCCCCTTCCCTCCAGCCTCAGTCTCTCACACTGTGTGAAGCAGCTTCAAGCTGATAGGACAGTGTCAGAGGCTGTGAGGTAGCTCCACCTCAGGAGAATCGCTGGTGTTGACATCCATTTGTCAAGTATAGGCTTATTTGCATATTTAGAAAAAAACTCATAACTTTAAAATAATAAACTTTTTGGTACACAATTTTCTCTTGCATTATCAGTGTAACAGTGTCTATTAGATTAGCTAGTAGATTGGGCATTACTGAACTAACGACAGATCCTTTTTAAGGGCCCACGGTAAGTCCGACCATTTGCTCAAATAAAAAATCTTATAAAAATGCCGCAAAAATACAAAGAAGAAAGGAACAGGGAGAACATAGAGTTACTAATACAAATTAAACAGTAACCTACTTAGCTGCCATGGCGCGCTACTGCGGTATTGTAGCACTCCTACACTATTTGCATAGCGCGCCACTCATTAAAATTGAGTAAGAATGGCTGCAATATGCAAATAGTGTAAAGAGCTGTTGCGAGTTATGCTAACGTAGCGCGCCGACAGTCAATTTGGTGGCTGCTAGATCTCTATATTGGCCATAAATACCAAGGCCAAAATGTAAGTTCTAGAGCAGTGTCAATGGGGGAACAGAAAATGTATTTTCACCCATCATGATTGCTTAAACATAGTCAGATGATTTGTTTTTTTTGTCTTTTTTTTTATACGTGAAATGATAAAATAAAATATTATGCCGAAGGCTTCTATGTAAGGATGAGATCAAGTAGACTATTACAATATAACGGTCTAGTTCAAAGATATGTATTAAAAACTGTTTTACAGAAAATGAAAAATAAAACAGAGCGAGGCATCTTTCATCAAGTTATTGTTTACTCAATAAAAAAGATTGCCTTTCCATGTTTAATTGATTTTCTTCTTCAATTGTTAAATTCATTGACTGCCTCACATGAGAAACAGATTGAACAAGAACCATAAATCACTGTCATAACATACTTGGTGCAAGAGCAAAATTTTGGAATTAGGCCGGGTTCCCACGTAACGTAAACGCTGCTGAATTTCCGCAACTGAATTATGTGCTGAAATTCCGCAGCATTTGCAGTAGCAGCAAAGTGGATGAAATTTAGCAAATCTCATGCCCACAATTCGGAAAAAAACGCAGCGTAAACATTAATAAATTGACCCGCAGATAACCAGTATTGTATGTCTAGGCTGTCTACAACACAGGTAAGCTGGGAGAATAAAATCTATTACACTCAAATCACTTTTACATGTTCAGTTAGTATCGGACTGGCCTACCAATGGATCCTCTGGTGAGCCCTGGTTCTACACAGTTATGAGCTCCAAAACTCCAGTAGAAGACAACCTCATTTGAAACTGATTTGGAACCAACCAAGCAATTAAAAAAACGAGTAAAATTTATGGTGGGCCCGCAGAAGATTTCCATGTTGAGACCATAATAACTCAGTCCAACACTCAACACTGACAAGGCCAAAACAGAGACGGATGAATAAGATAAAGGAATTTAGAACCTTTATTTTTTTGAGATTTTGAAAACAGTGAGGAATTGAACCAGAAAGTTGTAGAAATGTTCATTTTACAATGATTAAATTTTTTTCACGTAAGACTGGCCAACCCCTTTAGGCCAGAGTCACACATTACATTTTTTATTTTTAGCCAAAACGAGCAGTGGACATAAAGAAGTGTTGTCAGTTTTTTTCCATATACTTTCCTCCCTTTAGGATTTACTCTTAGCATTGACTGTAAAAAAACAACAAAACGGATCACATGGTCTTGTGTTAATTGAGCCCTAATGAGTTTCCACTTTCTCATTTCTTCAGATTTTTACAATACAATAGTAGATAAGAATTAGATTATATAAGGAGAACTGAAACATTTCAGTTGCTGATGTTAATATCACTGATACGGCCGAACAATGGAATCAGTAAGAGTTTTTATGGAGGCTGATGACAAGTTTCATTATTTTATTGGGTATTTATTGGGTATTTAAACTATTTCCTGAAGTTTGCCAAAATCCATTTTAGAGGTTAAGAATTTTAGAAACACAAATCAGGCTGGAACGAATACAAAGAGAATTGTGTCAGCTTTTCGTTGTTCTAAGTTATGGGCATCATTTTATGACTGATAAAATCGGCTGAAACAGCTTTTTGCTTTTTCGTGTTGTTATAATACAGGCCAGAAATATTTATAGTATTGTACAAGGAAAGATATTTTTCGTCAGTTGGGACGGTTTGCCAGAAATAGCATTATTTAATAAAACTGCAATAATCAGTTATACTCTCAACAATATTGTAGTCCTTATATCAAAAACAGCTTTGTTTGAAAAAAATATGCTGAAGTTGCAGAAAAATTACAGTATTTTTTTCTGTGATAAAAGACCAATTATTGCTGCGCAGGATAAGATGCATGTCTACTGTCTTAACCTGGTCTTTAGAGATTATACAAACTCTTGTAATCCTATAAAAAAAAAACATTTAAAGCTTTTCACTATCCTATTTATGGGTTCAAGTGTCCAAGGTATTACAAGAAAACCACTACATAAGGGCAATTGACAATTTTTGTAAAAATATACTTTATCCAAATAAAAGCATGCATTATAACTACTGTTATGTACTGTATGTCAACCTCCGGAACAGGAAAATGAAGTTACAGTATGTATGAGCAGCATCTGACAGTAAACCCAAGAATCTAAGTTTATGACATAATGATGCGGTTCAGCAGAAGACAACAAAAGGTTTATTTTTAGAATTAACAGTGGCCATGTTATTGTATATAAAGATCATTGACGGGCATAGAGACATGCGACCAAGAGACGTGTAACACACAGGGGTGTAGTTAAAGGCTCATGGGCCCCAGTGCAAAAGTCCTTCTTGGGCTCCCCCCCAACTTCTTCTCATGGCCGACTCCCCCAAGCTTTCAGCTGCTTCACTGGGTCTCCTAAATGATCCAAAGATGCAGCACTAGTAGCCAGGGGTGTCGCTAAGGTCTTAAAACATCAGGGGCAATATCCCCAATAGATATGTGTCACCCCAAAAAAAGTGTGTGCGTGTATGTGTGTGTATATATCTGGATATCTATATCTATATAGATATACAGATATACCATGTATATATATATATATATATATATATATGAGACAGCATATCTATAGCACTGCGACCCTATAGCTGAGGATAGGACTAGATAGAGTAGCTCAGCAGACTTTATCACATATAATAGGCTTAGATATAGCGCCCAGCTCGCTGACATTGCGGCTCCAGGAAAGGTAAGTATAACAATTGCTTTGCTTTTTTATGTGTTACAATTTTTTTTGTGTGTTTGGATTTTTTTTACAGGTTCGGTTGTTGAACTAATTCAGATTCAAGGACTGCTTAGATGATGGAATTTTTTGTATTCTCAATAAAATAGTTAACAAGGATTGTGTGTTTTTTTTATTTCAATAAAATATGTCCCTGTATTTTTTTTTAAACTTTATTACTACCGCCTTAGTATTGGTCACTGGCTGATTAGTGTTGGCCAGTGAAAAGACTAACACTAACCCCCATTATTACCCAGGTATCCACCCCCACCAGGGGTGTCAGGTACTGGGGCAGTCTCAGAAAGGTATTATTAGACAGAGAAAGGCTAGAAACCTTGGCCCTTCCCACCCTGGTAATTCTAGCCTGCTGCTCCTAGATTGTATCTGGCTGGTTATGAATAATGAGGAGGACCCAACATCGTTTTTTCCAAAGGTTTTTTTTTTTTTTAAATGACGTGGGGTCCCCCCTCTTTTTCATAACTAGCCAGAGACAACATAACAGCAGCAGGCTAGCATTGCCAGGGTGGGAAGGCCCACTGCTTTTGGACTTTACCAGCCAAGTAATACCAGCCTACGACCACCCCAATACCCGACCGTTGCTACAGATGATCGGGTACTGGATCGCACCCAGCTCTACTTGGTACCCCTGGTGGCATTGGGTATCGGGGTAAAAATGGGGGTTAGGGTTAGCCTCTGGACCAGCTAACACTAAGTCCTGCCTTAGTAATGGACGCTGTCAATCAGCCAGCGGTCATTAATAAAGCGGTAGTAATAAAGTTTAAATAAAAAACAAAGACTTAGAAAAAATATTTTATTGAAATTAAAAAAAAACACACAACTCTCATTAACCATTTTATTGAAAATAAAAAAAGCCGTCATCGAAGTAGTCCGCGAATCTGACATATTCCAACAACCAAACCTGTAGAAAAAAGCAAACACAAAAAAACAAACATTAGTAACACATGTGGTAGGCTTAGATACAGAGCCTATGTGAGTTCCGGTCTGCTGGGCCCTGTTTCTAAGCCTGCCATATGGTAGGCTTAGATACAGGGTCCTAGCAGACAGTAATCTTATACAGTATAAGATTACTGTCTGCTGGGGCCCTGTATCTAAGTCTACCATGTGGTAGGCTTAGATACAGGGCCCATCAGACAGGATTACACATGGGCCATGTATCTAAATCTACCATGTGGTAGGCTTAGATACAGGGCCCATTAGTATCACACATGGGCCATGTATCTAAGTGTACCATGTAGTAGGTTTAGATACAGGGCCCACTAGACAGGATAACACATGGGCCATGTATCTAAGTCTCTACCACGAGGTCGGCTGAGATACAGGGCCCATCAGACAGTATGGTGTGATCCTGTCTGTTTGGTCCTGAATATAAGCCTAACACATTGTAGGCTTAGATACATGGTCCATGTGTGATCCTGTCTGATGGGCCCTGTACCTAAGCCTACCACATGTATAGACAAATCAAGGGTAGGAGCAGCACTGTGATTCCTTGCCTGTTAAGGCTGGTGCTCAGCTTTCAAACAGGGAGTGACCTCTCCCTGCACAAACATGTATCCAAAAAAGAGAGATAGAAGCAGCACTCAAAAAACCTCTGGTTTATTCATCCAGCATCCACTGCAACGTTTCACCTTCTCTATGAAGGCTTTTTCATGGTAGGCTTTGATACAGGGCCCATGTTTGATACTTTCAGTTGGAACCTGTATCTAAGCCTACCATTTGGTAGTCTTAGATACAGGGCCCCAGCAGACAGTGATGTTTTACTTACCCTCCTCTTCGGCTCCGGAACGAGGAGGGTAAATATACTGTCTGTTACTATAGTAAAAGGGGCCTGTGTAGTTTATTGCATAGACCCCAGTTACTATAGTAACTGTTAATAGACGTGGTACAAGGGGCCGCGGGCCCCCTGGCTTCATGCCCGATCGCAATTGTGACCTCTGCGACCCCTATAGCTATGTCACTGGTAACACAGCGAAGTCCAAGAAAAGTATGTCTGCTTCCTGCTGTCCAATAATTAACTAGTCAAGAGTGAGGTGATCATTATAAAGATCCCCATTCATTACTCTAGCAAGTCCTTCACTATTTGGCTCTGGTATATCCAAATGCACTAGTAATTGTGGGCCAAGGGAATCATTAACACAGTCCCTTATATGCAATCTGGCAGATAATAGGAGGAAGCTATTACCAATGTGTTTACAGTGAAGGAAATAAGTATTTGATCCCTTGCTGATTTTGTAAGTTTGCCCACTGTCAAAGACATGAACAGTCTAGAATTTTTAGGCTAGGTTAATTTTACCAGTGAGAGATAGATTATATCTAAAAAAAAAAACAGAAAATCACATTGTCAAAATTATATATATTTATTTGCATTGTGCACAGAGAAATAAGTATTTGATCCCTTTGGCAAACAAGACTTAATACTTGGTGGCAAACCCCTTGTTGGCAAGCACAGCAGTCAGACGTTTCTTGTAGTTGATGATGAGGTTTGCACACATGTTAGATGGAATTTTGGCCCACTCCTCTTTGCAGATCATCTGTAAATCATTAAGATTTCGAGGCTGTCGCTTGGCAACTTCAGCTCCCTCCATAAGTTTTCGATGGGATTAAGGTCTGGAGACTGGCTAGGCCACTCCATGACCTTAATGTGCTTCTTTTTGAGCCACTCCTTTGTTGCCTTGGCTGTATGTTTCGGGTCATTGTCGTGCTGGAAGACCCAGCCACGAGCCATTTTTAATGTCCTGGTGGAGGAAAGGAGGTTGTCACTCAGGATTTGACGGTACATGGCTCCATCCATTCTCCCATTGATGCGGTGAAGTAGTCCTGTGCCCTTAGCAGATAAACACCCCCAAAACATAATGTTTCCACCTCCATGCTTGACAGTGCGGACGGTGTTCTTTAGGTCATAGGCAGCATTTCTCTTCCTCCAAACACGGCGAGTTGAGTTAATGCCAAAGAGCTAAATTTTAGTCTCATCTGACCACAGCACCTTCTCCCAATCACTCTCAGAATCATCCAGATTTTCATTTGTAAACTTCAGACGGGCCTGTACATGTGCCTTCTTGAGCAGGGGGACCTTTCGGGCACTGCAGGATTTTAATCCATTACGGCGTAATGTGTTACCAATGATTTTCTTGGTGACTGTGGTCCCAGCTGCCTTGAGATAATTAACAAGTTCCCCCTGTGTAGTTTTCGGCTGAGCTCTCACCTTCCTCAGGATCAAGGATACCCCACGAGGTGAGATTTTGCATGGAGCCCCAGATCGATGTCGATTGACAGTCATTTTGTATGTCTTCCATTTTCTTACTATTGCACCAACAGTGGTCTCCTTCTCACCCAGCGTCTTACTTATGGTTTTGTAGCCCATTCCAGCCTTGTGCAGGTCTATGATCTTGTCCCTGACATCCTTAGAAAGCTCTTTGGTCTTGCCCATGTTGTAGAGGTTAGAGTCAGACTGATTAATTGAGTCTGTGGACAGGAGTCTTTTATACAGGTGACCATTTAAGACAGCTGTCTTTAATGCAGGCACCAAGCTGATTTGGAGCGTGTAACTGGTCTGGAGGAGGCTGAACTCTTAATGGTTGGTAGGGGATCAAATACTTATTTCTCTGTGCACAATGCAAATAAATATATATAATTTTGACTATGTGATTTTCTTTTTTTCTTTTAATATAATCTATCTCTCACTGGTAAAATTAACCTAGCCTAAAAATTCTAGACTGTTCATGACTTTGACAGTGGGCAAACTTACAAAATCAGCAAGGGATCAAATACTTATTTCCTTCACTGTAAATGGTGGTGTTCATCCACCTTGCCTATGAGGCTTGTGCACAGCTGCATATATGTCCACCCCTAGTACAGCTGATTATTACAACCAGTAATAAAATTAGGAATACCAGACATCAAATACTAATACTATCTCTTGACATTTCTTATATTAATATATTTTTAATATTACTATATTGATAATGAATAGAATACAAAGTTATACAGTATCTGTTCCCACAAAACCATATATTAATCTGAAATAGTAAAGGGAGGAAACCTCCAGCTCACCAGTTTGTTGCGTCTCCTGACTTGCTGCTCGGATCCCCGCTACGGCTGGCGGTATATAATAGGAAAAACAGTAGAAATGATCCAGCGCTAAGTCCAGTTGTAGATTAAAAAGGAAACGATGTTCCCATCTTTATTGGGGTGATGTGAATAAAATAGTAGGGAGACGCAGTCCCAAGAAAAAATGTGAGTAGGCAGTAGTGCCCTGGCCTACGCGTTTCGAGCAGCTCCTGTGCTCTTAATCATGGCAAAGAAATGTGAGGATACTAGCCACCCTGTCTGCTTGATAAGCGTAACTAATGAGTACGCAAAAAAACAGGTGAATAGTTAACCCTGATTTATGATTGTCTCCTCAGGTGAGATACACCCTGGGTAGAAACTACGTGTATCGGTATGATCCAAAAGGTGTGTATCGTATGTAGAAGAAATACTAAATAAATATATTTGGGCAAGCCAATCAAATTGTAATTTGTTGCATGCAGTATCATAGGTTTAGTAATATATACAGCAGGCAAGGCAACTATGTCCCCACAATCCTCACAACGTATATCACAGATGTTATAAATTCGATATACAAGGTTTAAAAACAGCACAAATTAACGATTCAGCTAGGTTCCGAGTATTGCATCTTCGAACACTTATACAAGCTGTTGAAATATATAATATAAACATCCAAAATCGAAAATATAATTAAAACACAGACGGGAATATAATTCCCGGTACAATAAAATATGAATTGATTTTCACGTATATGACCTGGGTAACATTATGTGAACTATATAAGTGTAAAGATTGCATACTATAAGTACATTCAGGTTCATCTAAAGATCTCGGAAAATTATATCAGGTTTCGTAAGCATTTAATTGGAAATGGTTGGACAGACTGAATAGAAGTAAGGTCTGAATAGAGGTGTAATATGCACATGCGTTTTGACGCAAGTATATGCAAAAATTTCTCTCAATAATTCCTATGCTGATTCATTTCAGGAAAAAGACATTAATGCCCATACTTGCACTCTGTTGATTGTAAAAGTTTATTTCTAGAATTAAATAATTCCAGAGGATCTATGTAGCATAAATCAATGTCAAAGAGACCTTCTTTAAATTTGGTGTTTACTTAACATTATATAATAATGTATGATGCATATGGTCCTTAGATATGTAAAATCGCCAACAGCAAAGCATCATCAGAGACACGAACGGTCCCAGAAATAGAAACACGGGACGGTCATCCACCACGCAAAAAAAATTGGAAAAAAAAAAAAAAAACCCATGATGTCTATGGTTCAACCATGAACAGAACGGAGTGTATCTAAAAAATGTGCAACAAGGGCATCCATGCACAAGAACCACCCGACCGAATGAAAAAACGGATTTCTGTGTTGAAGTATACAGAAAAGATGCGTTTCTAAATATCAGCTATATTTTGTGAAAAATAACCATAAAATGTAAATGTTATTAAATAAATGAGGTTCATTCTACAATCGGTCTTGTGTTCAATGATTTTAGATTTCAACTCATAGGATGAATATCTCCCAGAGAGAATATTACCTGAATAGCTAAGTATCGTTATTATACATGTCCTGTTAAGTAAAACTAGCGTTGATATAATCTATCAAGAAATAGCTCATATAGCTGATGGCGCTGTCCAAGGTATGTGGTGCTGAATATACTTCAAATACAGTGTTCGATATGAGAGAAACCTCACAGTAAGTGTTGGTAGTAAAGAATATTGAGTTTACTATGCTAGGTAATCTACCGTGTCATAATCGGTGACTTTCTTTTGGAATATGATCTGACCAATGAGTGCCCGTCCAATTGTTGTATATAATCTCCAGGAATCTACAATATTAAACTGGCTTCCGATAATTCAGGTATGTTCGCAAATTATTGAGCTGACATTTTTTATTTTTGATATCGCTGTCCGTAGTAGATAGTACTGAATATACTCTAAACTGTCACAATAATTAGTCCCCTGAGTTGGAATAGCTAAATATCAAAATAATGTACCCTTTTGTTTTATCAGGAATGCCAGAGGGATATTTAAAGTAGACACATCACATAGCCAATGTTGCTGTCCACCGTATGTGGTGCTGAAAGTAATGATAAGCCAAGATAGATCATATCCCCGTGGGGAAAATCATGTAGCTATCGATGTTGATCCCTCAGTGTCCTGAGGGGACGAAATTGGCTAATTGTATGCGATTTAATGTTTCAGTAATGAAACATGAGTTCCTTTCTAACATTCAGACCAAGTGGAAATCGTGTTTCCAGGTTGTAAATCCAAAAGGCCTCCCTCGTTAACAGGCGTTGTCTGATATTGCCCCCTCTTATAGTACCTATAACTTTTTCCACTGCATAGCAGCAAAATGAGTTGGTGCACCGGTTATGTTGTGAAATAAAGTGTCTAGAAGCACTTGAGATATTCAAAAAGTTGGGGTTCCTGATATAACTCAGGTGTTCCAAAACCCGGAGTTTAAATTTCCTTATGGTGCACCCCACATATTTTAATTTGCAAATAGTACATTCTATAACATAAACTACATTGTTACTATTACAGTTAATGTACGATTTGATGGGGAAATTGATGTTATTTGAGGAATTCGAAAACTCTTTAGTTATCTTTGAAAAATTGCAAACCTTACACGGGTGTGTTCCACATCTGAAATACCCTTTATGGGTTAACCATGTAGGTTTGGGGAGACTGGTTGTCAATAGCGAGGGGGCTAACATGTTCCCAAGGGTAGGAGGTCTCCGTGATACAACACGACAACCATTGCTTAGTACTTCTTCCAATTTGACATCTTCATATAGCAAAGGAATATATTTAAGTACCATATTTCTAATAAGATTGAATTGGTTGCTATATTGTAGTACCAAAGTTGGTATATTGGTATCTATTGTGCTAGAGCATATGGTGTCTGTCTTACGTTCAATGGACAGGAGACTGTCTCTATCTTTGTTTTTGACAATAGTTTTGGCCCTTTCTAGTGTCCAATTCCTATACCCACGGGCTGCGAGCCTACGACATATTCTGGATTCCTCTTTGATGTATCCTGACTGTGTGCTGCAGTTTCTCTTAGCTCTCGTCAACTCTCCTACGGGTATTGCTGAAATTGTGTGCTTAGGATGGCAGCTAGTGGCGTGTAACAGCGTGTTACCCGATATAGGTTTATGGTAGATCTCTGTGCACACCCTAGAACCTATTTCAGAAACGAACTTGATATCTAAAAAATTGATAGTTGTGTCATTGGTAACATGTGTGAACCTGAGATTTAGATCATTATCGTTAATGAAGGCCATGAACTCCGGTATGGCAGACACATCGCCCTCCCAAATGAATAGGAGGTCATCGATGTATCTGCCATACCAGTGGACATGACCCGCATATGGATTGGATGGGGAAAATAGAGTGGATTCCTCCCACCAGGACATGACCAAGTTGGCCAGGGATGGAGAGAACTTGGCCCCCATGGATACCCCCCTCCTCTGGAGATAAAAGGTACCTGCAAAATTGAAATAATTATGTGCCATCAGAAAATTGGTCACTTTGACTATAAAGTTTTGCAAGCTTGGGTCGTATCCACTATATTTAAGGAGATGGTGGGTGAGGGCCCTGACAGCGATTGAGTGTGGAATGCTCGTATAGAGAGAGACTACATCACAACTCAGCCATGTGTGGTCTATGTTCCAGATTTTATTATGAAAGATGGAAAGTACATCCTTCGTGTCCCTCAGATGACCCGGCACCCTCAGAACCAATGGCTGTAAGTGGCAATCGAGGCACTCTGAGATTCTCTCCGTCAGAGACTCATTGGTCAGATCATATTCCAAAAGAAAGTCACCGATTATGACACGGTAGATTACCTTGCATAGTAAACTCAATATTCTTTACTACCAACACTTACTGTGAGGTTTCTCTCATATCGAACACTGTATTTGAAGTATATTCAGCACCACATACCTTGGACAGCGCCATCAGCTATATGAGCTATTTCTTGATAGATTATATCAACGCTAGTTTTACTTAACAGGACATGTATAATAACGATACTTAGCTATTCAGGTAATATTCTCTCTGGGAGATATTCATCCTATGAGTTGAAATCTAAAATCATTGAACACAAGACCGATTGTAGAATGAACCTCATTTATTTAATAACATTTACATTTTATGGTTATTTTTCACAAAATATAGCTGATATTTAGAAACGCATCTTTTCTGTATACTTCAACACAGAAATCCATTTTTTCATTCGGTCGGGTGGTTCTTGTGCATGGATGCCCTTGTTGCACATTTTTTAGATACACTCCGTTCTGTTCATGGTTGAACCATAGACATCATGGGTTTTTGTTTTTTTTTTCCAATTTTTTTTGCGTGGTGGATGACTGTCCCGTGTTTCTATTTCTGGGACCGTTCGTGTCTCTGATGATGCTTTGCTGTTGGCGATTTTACATATCTAAGGACCATATGCATCATACATTATTATATAATGTTAAGTAAACACCAAATTTAAAGAAGGTCTCTTTGACATTGATTTATGCTACATAGATCCTCCGGAATTATTTAATTCTAGAAATAAACTTTTACAATCAACAGAGTGCAAGTATGGGCATTAATGTATTTTTCCTGAAATGAATCAGCATAGGAATTATTGAGAGAAATTTTTGCATATACTTGCGTCAAAACGCATGTGCATATTACACCTCTATTCAGACCTTACTTCTATTCAGTCTGTCCAACCATTTCCAATTAAATACTTACGAAACCTGATATAATTTTCCGAGATCTTTAGATGAACCTGAATGTACTTATAGTATGCAATCTTTACACTTATATAGTTCACATAATGTTAGATGTCATATACGTGAAAATCAATTCATATTTTATTGTACCGGGAATTATATTCCCGTCTGTGTTTTAATTATATTTTCGATTTTGGATGTTTATATTATATATTTCAACAGCTTGTATAAGTGTTCGAAGATGCAATACTCGGAACCTAGCTGAATCGTTAATTTGTGCTGTTTTTAAACCTTGTATATCGAATTTATAACATCTGTGATATACGTTGTGAGGATTGTGGGGACATAGTTGCCTTGCCTGCTGTATATATTACTAAACCTATGATACTGCATGCAACAAATTACAATTTGATTGGCTTGCCCAAATATATTTATTTAGTATTTCTTCTACATACGATACACACCTTTTGGATCATACCGATACACGTAGTTTCTACCCAGGGTGTATCTCACCTGAGGAGACAATCATAAATCAGGGTTAACTATTCACCTGTTTTTTTGCGTACTCATTAGTTACGCTTATCAAGCAGACAGGGCGGCTAGTGTCCTCACATTTCTTTGCCATGATTAAGAGCACAGGAGCTGCTCGAAACGCGTAGGCCAGGGCACTACTGCCTACTCACATTTTTTCTTGGGACTGCGTCTCCCTACTATTTTATTCACATCACCCCAATAAAGATGGGAACATCGTTTCCTTTTTAATCTACAACTGGACTTAGCGCTGGATCATTTCTACTGTTTTCCATATATTAATCTGCTCAGCTCCTCCTGCTCTTTAACATGCGGCCTGCAGATTGGACTGCATTTTCAACATGACAGGTTCCCTTTAAATGGCCAAACAAAATGATACCAAAGTACACCGCATTCCAAATTATTATGCAAATGTTATTTTTCGCTGATTTTCCTAAATAGTCGATGCAAATGACAGTCAGTATAATCTTCAAGCCATCAACCGTTGGAGTATAATGCAAATTTTATTGAACAAATCTCCTAATGATAACAGATTTTTTTTTTATAAGTAAAAAACTCATAATGCACTTTTTCAAATTATAATGCACAACAGATATCAAAACATTTTAAAGGTTGTAAAGAGAACTAAAATGGTAATTTGCAGCATCAGGATGTCATATTTACAGAAATCAAAAGCTCTTACAATCAAAAAAAACTTAGCAGGCCAAGTTACATGTTAACATAGAACCCCTTCTTTGATATCACCTTCACAATTCTTGCATCCATTGAATTTGTGAGTATTTGGACAGTTTCTGCTTGAATATCTTTGCAGGATCTCAGAATAGCCTCCCAGAGCTTCTGTTTTGATGTGAACTGCCTCCCACCCTCATAGATATTTTGCTTGAGGATGCTCCAAAGTCTCTCAATAGGGTTGAGGTCAGGCGAACATGGGGACCACACCATGAGTTTCTCTCCTTGTATTCCCATAGCAGCCAATGACACAGAGGTATTCTTTGCAGCATGAGATGGTGCATTGTCATGCATGAAAATAAGTTCTTTTTGTACCACAGAAGAAAGTGGTCAGTCATAAACTCTACGTACTTTACAGAGGTCATTTTCACACCGTCAGGGACCCTAAAGGGGCCTACCAGCTCTTTCCCCATGATTCCAGCCCAAAACATGACTCCGCCACCTCCTTGCTGACGTCGCAGCCTTGTTGGGACATGGTGGCCATTCACCAACCATCCACTACTCCATCCATCTGGACCATCCAGGGTTGCACGGCACTCATCAGTAAACAACACGGTTTGAAAATGAGTCTTCATGTATTTCTGAGCCCACTGCAACCGTTTCTGCTTGTGAGCATTGTTTAGGGGTGGCCAAATAATAGCTTTATGCACACTTGCAAACCTCTGGAGGATCCTACACCTTGAGGTTCACGGGACTCCCGAGGCACCAGCGGCTTCAAATTCCTGTTTGCTGCTTTGCAATGGAATTTTAGCAGCTTCTCTCCTAATCTTATTTATTTGTCTGGCAGAAACCTTCCTCATTATGCCTTTATCTGAACGAACCCATCTGTGCTCTGAATCAGCCACAAATCTTTTCACAGTACGATGATCACGCTTAAGTTTTCTTGAAATATCCAATGTTTTCATACCTTGTCCAAGGTATTGCACTATTTTACGCTTTTCGGCAGCAGAGAGATCCTTTTTCTTTCCCATATTGCTTGAAACCTGTGGCCTGCTTAATAATGTGGAAGGCCCTTCTTAAAGGAACAGTGTCACGAAAAAAAAAAATGTTAACATCAGTTTGATTTTAGTCTTTTATTAAAAACTTTTATATTTATTTGTGTGTTTGTGTTTTACTTTTTTTTATTTTTACACTTTTTTTTCCCTATGGGGGCTGCCATTTTTTACTCCATTTCTGTATGTGTCGATTAACGACACATACAGACATGGAGTACGTCAGCTACAGTCCCATAGTGAATGCGAACGGGGCCCGTTCCATCCACTATGGTGTACGCCGTCTGTGTGGGAACGGCGCATGCGCCGCTCCCGCACAATCAAAGTTGAACTGTGCGCCGTCTGGCACCATTTTCTTGTGGACCGGAAGTCGCGGCCAGACAGTAAGATTACTACTTTCGGTCGCGGCTTCCGGACTTGTGCACTTGGAGCAGCGGCAGCAGACGGAGCGGACGGACCAGAGGGAGCGGCGGCGACTGGAGCAGGTAAGTGATTTCTATGTATGTTCGTGTTTCAGTGTGTGTTTACTACTGTATGTAAACCTACTACACTGTGTGTTAGCTCAAAAAATGGCGTCACACAGTGTAGGATGTTTGACCGTTCAATCCCCTCATTTCTCCCGGCACTAGCCAGGATAAAGGAGGGGGGGATTCTGAGAGCTCACTAGAGCGAGGGATTTTTTTCCAATTTTGCAGCATAAAGCAATGTGATTGCTTTACCACATGCAATGCTGCAATTTTGGGAATTGCTCCATCTAGTGACCAGCACTGGGAAATATTATAAATTAGAATCTAATTTATAATATTTCCTGACTCGTGAAAAAAATTAAAAAAATTAGAACAATGTTTAATCACCTACACACTAATTGTTTAACTAAAACTAGCAACACATTCCCTTTAAGTAGTTTTCCTTTGATTGGGCACACCTAGAAAACTAATTATCACAGGTGTCTGAGATTGATTACAATGATCCAAAGAGCCCTAAGACATAATACCATCCATGAGTTTAATTGAAAAACTAATAATTAAATGTTTATGACACTTAAATCCAATGTGCATAATAATTTGGAACACGGTGTACATGCATGTATAATGTAACAGTACTCTCTCTCTCTGTCTCTCTCTCTCTCTGTGTCTCTCTGTCTCTCTCTCTCTCTCTTTCATGAGAATGCAACATAATGCATCTATGTCAGATTACTTTTTTCAAGATAAATACAATCCAAGAGTTTAAAGTGGTTATTCGGGAATTTTATATTGATGGTCTATCCTTAGTATAGATCATCAATATCAGATCAATGGGGTTCCGACTCCTGGCACCCCCGCTGATCAGCTGATTGATGGAGCCGCGGCGTTGAATGGATCTCAAGTGAATGGGACAGAGCTGCAATCCCAGGCACAGCTGCTACGGAAGTGTAGAGCGCTGTGCCTGGTAAACAACAAATGCCGCGGCCCCTTTAGTCAGCTGATCGGTGGGGCAGCGGGAGTCGGACCCCCACCAATCTTATATTCATGACTTTTCCTAAGGATAAGCCATCAATACAACATGCCAGGACGAACCTTTAAAGTCTGCTCAGTAAAATGCTTAAACCATCGATGTTGCTTGAGCAATACAGCCACTGCAGTTCCAAAGTCTGCCATGTAGTCCTAGCCTAAATGTACTGTTAAAGCAAATTTTCAAATTGGTTAAAAAATTGAAGTAAATTCTTGTAGGGGTATTAAAGTAAAGGTTCTGATCCAACAAAGCACTAATTGGCAAATAAACATTTGTCACTGATACTTGATCACACTTATATCATGTCTCATTAAAAATGCTATGTTGGACATTGGTAGCTTCCAGCCTGAATGTAGGAATATGGCATACATACCTCAGAGATTTAGGAGAACAGTTAAGTGTGCATTTTTGAAGATTCATTTTAATAAAGCTACAAAAATATTATTTAAAAAATAAATAAAATAAAAAAAATTACTCCCCCCAAAAGTTGAATAAATATAATATAGATGTGTATTTTCCTCCAGGTCTTCTGCATGATGAAATTAATCAACCCTTATGTGGTGGTAATATTTGATTATAATGTGGAGGTTTTTTTGGTTACTGTGCTATCTATTGGTTCTAATAAAATATTTGTTCACAGTATCACTAGTATTTAATTAATAGATTATAGTTTTTGTGATGGAGCAAATTATTTGGGAGGCAAAGCTAATGCAGGACACATACCTATAGACAGTAAATTTTGCTTGTGCACATTGTCAACCACCTCTCTGCGCTCTATGGTGCCCCAGGTGTCTTCAGAATTTAGCAATGCTCCTGCCATCAATCATTATGTGGATGGAACCCCTTTATAACCATTACCATGTGTAATAATGTAAGAACGAATGAATAATTGAAAATTATACAGTATAAGGCCCCATGCACATGACCGTAATTTTGAATTATGGATCCGTAATTGCGGATCAAAATACTGATCCATTCATTTCTATGTGCATGGACACCTTCCCGTATATTTACGGTAAGGTGTCCAGGCAATAAAAAGGATCGGCAAAACATAAGACATGTCCTATTTTTTGAATTTACAGACCGTGTTCCTATACTTTATAATGGGTGACAGTCGCGGCCGTCCGTGACCATAATCACGGACCATGTGCGGCTGTGTGCAAAGGGGGAGTCAAATTATATCATCCTTTTTCTTTATGGTATTAAATTACTAAATTCAAGAATTACTTGCTGAACTGCAATCACAATTGATACTTTCTACAGTAAAAGTATCAGAAAAGGTTTTAACATATTATTATGTAATAAGTTGCTCTGTTTATCATAAACAATTTTTTTAAAAACGAATGAAGAATAAATTGAGTTTCTCATAGCAGCCAATCTGGTATCTGCTTTTTATTTCCAACCTGCGATCTGATCAGTTATTATGGACAATCAGACTGTTTATTGACACTTCTTTTTTTCCCATTGTCTTTTAGAAATATTTGAAGCTATGTTAACATTTCTCCCATAACTAGACCATACAACATTACATAACAGTGATATTTTTTAGTATATTCATAGCGTATTATTTCATTTAGTCTTTGTTTATGGGTTGTCTTTTATATAAATGATCTTCTAATTTATTTTCATAGAACAGAACATTTTGACCACAATGGCTTGATAAATGGACGCATCATGTCAAGCACAAATGATAGTTTTATGAATCTACAGTAGTGTCAGGATCGTAGTCTCAGTATAACCAGTTAATCTAGATCTTGTGTTTGTAATGCATTATTTAAATCTACATGCTGTTATAATAATCTGCTTTTCTAATGAGATGTCATCTATACATGCACACACTGCCTGCAGCTCTTTTCGTTCAATTGCAGTAACCATGACAGCAAAATATTATCACAGAAAAAAACTGATATATTTTATATGAAAGCCTGATAATGGTTTTTCTCAAGTTTTTGGAAAGATTATTTTCATTTGTCGTCTTTGCTTGTTTTGAAAGCCTAAGTGTAGTGACAACAACATGTGTAACATATGCAACATGTCATGTAAGATGACTTTATCCATCTTCCTGTGTCTGCATCTGTCAGAAAAATGACATCACTTCTTGTCTCAGTGACCATGGAGTCTAGTCTAGACCTTGTGACCACAGTCAATAATCTGAAGAGGGGCCTGAGATAGAGTAGGGTGGAAAGGCACCACCCATGAAACCAGAAGCAGTTAGTGTGCCATACACAATGTGCATAAAGTGACAGGTTGGTTATATTAAGGGGCTGGTAGGGGATTTGAATACAAGTAAAATTCCCATGAAAAAAAAATGGAACGGTTTAAATAGAGGTAAAATAAGGAAAAGCACATACTAATACGAGATATGGGACGCTGATAAACTGGAACACTGCTAATTCACAATATTGGATTAAAAGAAAGTATGTGCACATGTAAAGGGTTAATGCAGAGCTACCATTTAGAGTGAACAGATATGACACCTGCCACTTCCAGTAGTACAATTATACAAATACATGAAAAGAATACATTACATTAGATAGGGAGAATAATAATATTTATTGTTATACACTCTATTTTATATAATATATAGCAGATACTTTAAGCTGAGATAAAAGTGGAAACTGACATTTTCAGCTGGACCGTAGTCCTTGATAAGGGGAAGATATAAAGGAGATACAGAAGAGCTCTTTAAAGGGTTCTCTATTTTATTTAGACTGCTTTTCAAATCCCCCTCCATATGTCACCCATTGAACTGAGAGCCACTGTATGTTAACATTGTAGTACATGGGCAATATACTGGACACCTGATTATTGCACAGAGAGTCTTTCCCCGCTGCAGATGTGTCACATATGTGACACGGTGACATGACTGCAGCAGGTAAATTCTCAATCGCAGCAAAAAGCCCCTGTGCAATGTGATAGTGTCTCGTAAATTGCACATCCTGTGAGGGGAGGAGGGGTAGGTACAAACATTAGTGTCGCTGCCATGTCTACATGCAGTGGCGCTCAAATCAGTGGGCATCATAGGGAGGGAGGGGATTTAATTTAAATACAGGTAATTGAAATTACCTCTTACTCTTTAGTAATAAGAGGGCTAAAAACAAAAAAAATACTTTGATATAAACTTTCTGTGGCAGTTTATCTTTTGATATTAAATCAAAGCAGACTGCTCACATTACTTTCCATTCTTTATTACTCAAATTATTGCAATTGGAATATTATTGCAATTGAATGGCATTTGTTGCAAAAGGGTTTCCGGGCATCAATCTTCCTTCACCTTGATTTGTTTCCAATTGTAGAAACGAGATAGAAGTAGACTGGGAAAAAGAGCAAAGTCATCCGACACAAACACAGTGGTGGAGTAGGACATACAGTAATCAGAATAGGAAAAAGGAGAGAGACCCCAGAGCCAGAATCGGGAGATCCGTTAAATTATACAATTTTGTCTGCCTTCAGAAACCACTCGGCACAGTTTAGGAGTTTACTGCATACCTTTTATACATTAAACGAAATAATAATACAGTATCTCCTATACTCCACCCTGTGTCTATTTGATGTGTGGTATGGCTATCATGCTTTCTTGTGGGTTGTCAATGCTTCTACCTGATGGTTAATTCGCCCATAGATGGTAACTAGGAGACGCATGAAAACTATCTTTTAATTAAATAAAAGTGCCAGGCCAAAATAATAGGCCATTTACTCACCCCCCGGCGGCCGCAGCCTCCTTCCTAGGAGACACCAGCGCTCACTTTCGCTTCGGTCCGCTGTGTCCCGTAGGGTGCGCGCGCACACGCTCGTGTCCGGCCTTAAAGGGCCAGCGCGCGCACAAATGGAATCATCATTATCTACTGCCCATGATTCCCTGGACTATAAAAATGGCCCTGCCCTTCTGATCCTTGCCTGAACATTGTTAGTGTTGCCATGTCAGTCTTGCAAATGGTCCCTTAGTGTTATCCTGTTCCTGTTGTTACCCGTGCCCTGTATCCTGTTTCCCGTGCTGTGTCCTTGTTCCAGAGCCTGTTAGTGTTGGAGTCGTATCCCTCAGCACCTGCTGTCATCTGCCATGTCCAGTGCCATCTGCCATGTCCAGTGTCATCTGCCACGTCCAGTGTCATCCGACACGTTTGGCGCAACCTGCTGTCATACGCCACGTCTGTCGTAACTTGCTGCATCCATCTCTATCCGTGCCAAAGCCTCGGCCACTGTCTGAACTATTAAGGCACCCTAGTGCGGGACTTTGTATTGCTTGGGTACTCTGTTATTTGGTCAGCTGCCTCCCCGCTACGGCGGTGCGACCTAGTGTTTCCACATACCCACAGACCGCGACAAAAATATTGTAATTTTAGCAGAAATTTTACAACTTATGACAATTGAGATATTGTGTAATTAAATCTAGTAGTTATCAAAGACTTGGTGTAAAATATAGAGAACATGATATTGGGAAAATATACTATACATAACAGTCAAATTGGTGTGTATTATTTATAGAGATCCGTATTACTGATTGTTTCCATAATCACAGATGACAACCACTTTGTGCTAACATGTCTCAAAAGTGCTTGTGAACCTTTCAAACAGGAGGACAACTCAACTGGAAAAAATTCCATCAAGTTTTGTCCAGATATTCATTATTTATAAGTACATTGTCTCGTAATTGCTGATCTCTTTATAATAGTAACTGGAAATTCAACACACATTACAATAGCATACTATTCAGGTGTGACTTTTCTAAAACTTGTTTCTAATATTTTTTTTATTATTTTGGCTTTAAGAACATTTATTATAATTGTGCTATCATTCTAAAGCATTTCAAATACATAGTAATACTATTACTAAAATCGTTCCACGCTTTGAGTATGTATTATACAGGTGCTATAAATCATTTAAAAGGTCCTTTCTTCCTGTAAGGATTGCTGGTTAATACTCTAGTGTAGGATTCCATTATTCCAATTATTAATGCATTAAAATACTGATACATAAACTCTGCTAGAAATTCTTTTAGCCCATTAACTGGACAAGATTAATGGCTAGCATTATCTCAATTACTCATAAAAACTCTATAAGACAATACACCATGACTTCTTGCCAGAGAAATAGATTTCAAAATTCTTCAACATATTTTACTTGCCTTTCTAAAAGCAGAAATCAAACAGAAATAACTGTAAAAACGACCTAATAATAGAAAGGGATAGCAAGTTAAAAACTGGAGCTACAAAATCAAAGAGGTTCTCTGTCTAAATCTATTTTATACCATTTGGATTCATGATGGGGATTGGCCTGGTATGACTGCTGACAAGCTGCTTTTTCTACACTCTGTCAGTGTCATGGACAGTGCCAATAAAAATTTATTGGCACCAATATACTACACATTGTGACAGCATTTTGGCCTTTTAAAAATAATTGAACCTTTGTGTCTTGCTTTTTGTAAGAGCCAAAACGTTGCCATGATGTGAAGTATATTTTTAGCCCATACTTTTTCATATTTATGGGCTCGAGATATACTTAACTGTATGGCGGCAGGTAAGAATGTGCCTGGTATTTGATGTGACACTGGTCCAGATCTGAGGCAGTGGTGCTGTTCCATTCTATAGAGATTTAAAATGACACTATCATGATCTGTTAGCTGCATCTCCTGCCAAAATATGCATTTTGCAGCAAGTCCAGTCCAGTTGCCGCTCTTGCAGTGCTCAGTCTGACTGAATTGTCTGGTGCAAATTTCAGGTTGAGCAGCAGCTAACAGATTATGACAGTGTGCCTTTAGGCTAAGGCTAAGATTGTGTGATCCTGTCTGCTGGGCCCTGTATCTAAGCCAATCACATGGTAGGCTTAGATACATGGCCCATGTGTGATCCTGTCTGATGGGCCCTGTATATAAGCGTACCACACTGTAGGTTTAGATACAGGGCCCCAGCACACAGTAATCTTATACTGTATAACATTACTGTCTGCTTGACCCTGTATCTAAGCCTAACTTGTGGTAGGCTTATATACAGGGCCCATCAGACATTATCACACATGAGCCCTGTATCTAAGCCTAACACATGTTACTAATCGGTTTTTTTGTGTGTTTTCTTACAGGTTCAGTCGTTGGACTATGTCGGATTCCAGGACTACTTCGATGACGGCTTTTTTTTAATTATCAATAAAATGGTTGACGAGGGTTGTGTGGTTTTTTTTATTTCAATAAAATATTTTTTCTATGTCTGTGTTTTTTTTAAACTATATTACTACCGCCTTAGTAATGGCCGCCGGCTGATTGACAGCGTCCATTGCTAAGGCGGGGCTTAGTGTTAGCCAGTGCAGAGGCTAACACTAACCCCCTTTATTACCCCGGTACCCACCGCCACCAGGGGTACTGGGAAGAGCCGGGTACGATCCAGTACTTGACCATCTGTAGTGATGGTCGGCCACTGGGGTGGCCGCAGGCTGGTAGTATCAGGAGGGGAAAGGCCAAAAACAGTGGCCCTGCCCACCCTGGTAATGCTAGGCTGCTGCTACTTAATTGTATCTGGCTGGTTATGAAAAATGGGGGGGGACCCCACGTCATTTAAAAAAAAATATATATATAATAATTGGAAAGAACGATGTGGGGTCCCCCCCAATTTTCATAACCAGCCAGATACAACACAGCAGAAGCAGGCAGCATTACCAGGGTGGTAGGGGCCACTGTTTTTGGCCTTCCCCAGCCTAATGCTACCAGCCTGCAGCCGCCCCGGTGCCTGCCCGTCACTACAGATGGACGGGTACTGGTTTGTACCCAGCTCTTCCCAGTACCCCTGGTGGCGGTGGGTACCGGGGTAATAATGGGGGTTAGTGTTGGCCTTTGCACCGGCTAATATTAAGCCCCGCCTTAGTAATGGAGGTTGTCAATCAGCCAGCGGCCATTACTAAGGCGGTGATAATAAATTTTAAAAAGATACAAGCACATAGAAAAAATATTTTATTGAAATAAAAGAACACAACCCTCATTAACCATTTTATTGAGAATAAAAAAACGCCATTATTGAAGTCCTCGTATCCGAAGTCCAACAACCGAATCTGTAAAAAAACACAAACACACAAAAATAATCAGTAACACAAAGAAGCAAAATTATTATTCTTACCTTTCCTGGGTCCAGCGCTAGAGCCGCAATGTCAGCGAGCTGAGTCCTGTATCTAATCCGATCATGTGTGATACTGTCTGCTGGGCCCTATATCTAAGCCAATCATGTGTGATACTGCCTTCTGAGCCACTATCTAATCCTATCATGTGTCATACTGTCTGCTGAGCCACTGTATCTAATCCTATCATGTGTGATACTGTCTGCTGAGCCACTGTATCTAATCCTATCATGTGTGATACTGTCTGCTGAGCCACTGTATCTAATCCTATCATGTGTGATACTGTCTGCTGAGCCACTGTATCTAATCCTATCATGTGTGATACTGTCTGCTGAGCCACTGTATCTAATCCTATCATGTGCGATACTGTCTGCTGAGCCACTGTATCTAATCCCATCATGTGTCATACTGTCTGCTGGGCCACTGTATCTTATCCTATCATGTGTGATACTGTCTGCTGAGCCACTGTATCTAATCCTATCATGTGTGATACTGTCTGCTGAGCCACTGTATCTAATCCTATTATGTGTGATACTGTCTGCTGAGCCACTGTATCTAATCCCATCATGTGTGATACTGTCTGCTGGGCTACTGTATCTAATCCTATCATGTGTGATACTGTCTGCTGGGCCACTGTATCTAATCCTATCATGTGTGATACTGTCTGCTGAGCCAATGTACACACATACATTTTTTTGGGGTGGACACATATGTATTGGGGCTATTCCCCCTGACATTTTAAGTCCTTAGTGATGCCCCTGGCTGCTAGTGCTGCATTGTTGGGTCATTTAGGAGACCCAGCGATGCAGCTGAAAGCTGCGGACCATCGGCCATGAGAAGTTTGAGGGGGGGCCCAATAAGAACTTTTGCATCGGGGCCCATGAGCCTTTAGCTACGCCCCTGCCAGCAGGTGTATATTTCTTGTGACTATCGTTTAGAGGAAACCTGCGGGTTGCAAGGCAGCCACATTCACAATCATTACTTGCGATGCAGACAGTGGGACACAGTACCTGTCTTCGGATTTCCTGCAGATGAGAAGGACTCGCCCCATTTATTGTTGATGTCAACGTTAAATACCAATGAGGCTTTGCCTTCAAACAGATCATCAATCGCAATGGGGCCACATATTTCACCTCAGAGCTCGAAAATGGGCTGGACTTACTGAAGAAATGGGATATTCCCACTTCAGGCTGCCCCACATTCCTCTTGCACAAATTTTCCACTCACATTCCTCAAGAGTGCAGATTGGTGGAAAGTAAGGTAGACATTGAATGCCCCCTTACTGTTGCAGGCGCAACCTACCTGCCTCAGTTACTGGCAGTTCAGTATTTTCTGAGCACAATGATGTTGGATAAGGATTTGATTAGGTTTTTGATGGAGTTACATGGGTTTGTGTTGAAGCATATTTTTTTTCTGTTTAAGAAGATCTTCTCTCTGCAGCTTCAGCGAACAGCTATGGAGCGGCTTGTGCGCCCTAGAATGTGAATTTGTTCCTGGGGCTGTGGTAGAGGAATAACTTCTGATTTGTATTTTTGCCCATAATTTTGCACATTTTACTCCTAAATTTCTTCTCTCTATGTCTTTTCCCCTGGTCGCACTATGTCATTAGCTTAGCATTAATAAATTAAATTCCTTATATACCTCTGATAAATTGTTCCCCCCTCGAATCTCTAACGCTTATGCTTTATACAAATAATATTTGTTTCTAGGACATGTTATCAGCAGGGGCATATTGGAAACTTAAAGTGGCCCTGGAAAAAATCTAAAGTGGCCTTGATATTGTAGGGAGGTCAAAATTGGCAGCAGGCGGGGCCAACACGAGTAGGCAGGCAAAAAAATCATTAGCCGTTGTCACATTGATGGTAGGTTGAGCCAATGCAAAAATACAAAGTCAGAGCATTTACACTAAGGGGGGGCTAACACCCAATTAAGTGAGGCATTGCACTGGTAGACAGGACGAATAATACAAAATAGTAGGTGGAGCAAACAGCCAAATCACTGACCTCAGCGGTCCCATGCCGTACTTTGCATTTTTTCGCCGCGACAACTGTGAAATTACGACAAAACACAGCGTTTTTTTCAAAATCACAAAAAAAACTGTAGCATTTAGCCACTATATTGCGCTAATCGCAGCAAAAAAGGACCAAAACTGCAGCTTGAAATCCCATTTCCCAAGGGTCGGATATGCTGTGTAAAAACTGCGCAGCGTATCTGACCTGGAACCCGCAGGAACCTTGCATCCGAAAAACTGCACCACACTGTGGTGTGGTTTGTCGAACAGAGTCTTTGCTGTAGAACGCAGCGCTGGGGTAAAAATAAAAATGTCCATAGTTACCCCCACCCTCTTTTTCTGAGCATAGCCCGGCCTCCCAAGATGACGTTGCAGGACATGTAACGCTGCAGCCTGTTATTGGCTGCAGCGGTCACATGGGATGAAACATCATCCCAGGAGGCCGGACTGCAGGAAGAAGGAGGGAGTTCTGGGTAAGTATTTTTTCTGAGTTGTGATTTTTGCGGCGGAATCGCGATTCTCTGTCTTTTCAACTCATGTTGGTTTTTCTTAAAGCGGTTGTCCGGTTTTTATTTCTTTAATTTATTTATTTTACAGTTTTCTAATATATTTGTATTAGAAATCCTGCCACATACCTTTCTTATAAGAGTGAGATAGACTGTCAAAAGAAATAAAAATGGTATTATTAGCCTAATGGTAATGCATCCTTAGGATAAGTGAATGGACTAAAAATGGCGGCAGTCATGTGACCCAGCATCCACACCTCATGTGACAAGGGGGGTATTTTTAATTTGGTGCAACATAGCTGTATCTATAATTTTGTGGGGTGCACAAAGAGAAAAAAGTATTATTTTATAAAAGGCACAAAGTGGGTATCATTACAGTGTGAGGGCACAAAGGAGGGCACTTTTGTTTCGACTTTATTGTATATGCACCAAGGTGTTTTTACAGTTTTCATTATGAGGATTGCTGTCTATGAAATTTACATACTTGACAATAAACTATTATTCTTATTATTCTATTGTTTTACTTTGGAGCACAAATGGGGCATTATTACCTTGTAGGGGCATTTTGTCTCTGAAATACCCAGCATGCTCTAATTGGTTTGAGTAAAGCTAAAACTACCAGCATGTGTTGATTGCTAGAGAGCCTTGTACTCAGGACAGGATTAACAATGAGGCAGGAGGAGCTCCAGCTACAGGATGCCCCCAAAAAACAGGCCCATGGGCATAGCAGCTGTCCAATTCTCCCGAACTGGTTATGAAATTAACAGCTGGTTCGTGGAACCATGGAAAAGTGGGATCCGTATCAGTGCTGAATTCACACGATAATCTTTATACTGAACTGTATTTTTTCTGGTTAAAATCTGTGGTATGTAAAATATTTAAAGGCATTCAAAGAGATGGACAGCAAAAGTTTATAGCTGGGAAAATCTAATAACTGATAGCCATTATAAATCTATGAAAATTGGGTCATGCCTAACCAACATGCTTAGTTTCTATAATAAGTTAAGTGCAAATCTAGTTGGTCATGATGCAATATATTTAGCAAAACCATTTGATACGGTACCACACAACAGCCTTGTACTGAAGCTACAGTGGCAGACACTGGGGGACTATGTATGCAAGTAGGTTAAGAATTGATTAAGGAGGGCGTGGCTACGGCATCACCACCAGGCTCCTGCTCCAACTACAAAATCTGCTGCTATCTGTAATGTCCGTGGCTGCGGGCTGTCAGCTCCAACCTCCCTCTGACAGCCGCAGCCACGAGTCGGCAAGCGCTGGCCCCAGCCTCCTCCTCAGGAGACGCCAGCGCTCGCGTCCACTCACCGGAGGTCCAGCATATCCGCTCGCATCTCCTGTGTCGTCGTCATAGTTTTGAACTGACCAGCGGGGTCCATGGCCTGAGCGTGCCCGCTCGTAAAGGGGCAGCGCGCGCACCGGACCTCATGGACGAACTTTGTCCCGTGAGTACCCTGGACTATAAGAGGGGTCCAGCCCCTTAGTTCTATGCCTGAGCGTTGTTGTGTTTCCTTAGTCTGTCTATGCAAATGGTCCCCTAGTGTTTCCTGCTCCCAGTGTTTCCTGTTCCTGTACCTGTATCCCGATCAAGTGCCGTGCTTGCTATAGTCGTTCTGTGCTGGATACCACGCTTGTCTGCTTCTCCACGCCTGACGTCCACCTGCTGCCTAGTTCCTGCCAAGCTACTGTCCGTGCTGCCACAGGTACCCTATATCCTATAGACTCAGACGTGCACCCTGTTGGCCAGCTGCCTTTCCGCCAAGGCGGTACGGCCCATTGGGTCCACAGACCCTACGTGACACCATCCTTCTGCAGGGAGCATTTTCAAGGTACCTCACAGTCTTTTCCCAATTCCCCAGATAAAAACGAGCATTTTCAGCTCTTTTGGGCCGAGATAGAGCAGTCTAGCGTTTGCAGCCTACACACAAGGGTGGAGTTCTCCGTTACACTATATACAAGGGGGGAGTGCTGTGTGACCCTATATACAAGAGGGGAGGGGAGTGCTGTGTGGCACTATATACAAAGGGGGGGAGCGCTGTGTGACACTATATAAAAGGGGGAGCGCTAAGTGGCCCTATATGCAAGGGGAAAACACTGTGTGGCTCTATATACAAAGGGGAGGGCTGTGTAGCACTATATACAAGGGGGAGGGCTGTGTAGCGCTATCCACAGCGGTATGTGTGTGGCGCTCTTTACAGGGGGGCTATGTGGCTCTATTTACAAGAGGGGGAGGGCTGTGTGGCGCTCTCTACAGTGGGGCTGTATGGCGCTATCTATAGGGGGCTGTGTGTAACGCTCTCTACGGGGGGATGTGTGTGGTGCTAGCTATAGGGGGGATGAGTGATACCTACAGGGGGCTGTATGTGGCGCTATCTATGGGGGTATGTAATATCTACAGGGGCTGTGTGTGGCACTGTGTACAGGGGGCTGTGTGTATGTGGTGTTCTACAGTGTATGGTATTATTATATTCAGGCGCGCAGTGTTTGGTGCTATTATATTTAGGGGCACTGTATGTGGCACCATGATCATTTTATTTTTGTTTTTAGGTGTGGAAATGTTGGAAAAGTGGGGAGCCAATTCTGCAGAAATGGGTCATGGCCGGGAGAAGTCGTCATGAGCTCTGGACCGGATGGAGAAGAAAAAAGGAAAACAACTACTAGAATCTGAGACGTCGTCACCTGTGAGTCACTAGATTTATAGAGAATCTGTCACCTCTCCTGACATGTTTATTATAGGAAATCCTTGTATTTCACAAAAAGTCTTTCTGCAGTCCAGGACTGATAGACAATTCCCCTTGTCAGGAGGATGTGTCCCGGCACAGTGTGATACGGTCAGTATGTAGGGACACAGCCCTGTGACAAGGGGAATCGTTTCACCCATTTGTTAATGCTTGCCCAAAAAGGTAGTGTTAAAAATAGTTACGGCGCGGCAGGGCAGCGGTGCGGAAGGAGGGAGCAAGTTTGGTTAACAGTCCAGGGCCTATGGTCTACTTAATCCGCCACTGCTCTCACCCTCAGACTTTGCCTGAAAGGCGAGGTGCGGCCTCCCTGGAGGCTGAAGCAGCGGCCTCAATTTCCTGCTAGACAGGTGGCTGGATCCGTGGAGACATCTTCCTACTTCCTGGGTATCCTGGACTCCCCCTCACCCACTGCATGGCAGGAGGATTACCTCCAGACTACGTTCCTTACATTGCACTCCCAGCCGCAGACGACTTTTGCGCTGTGCTCTGGTCCTCTACGGCTACCTCCATTTCTACAAGGGAAAGACAACACAGCATAGCAGGACACTCTCCGGGGGACAGACAGACATCAAGCCGTGGAGATTTGCTTTTCTTGCTCTACTAACTGCCTACAGAATTATGTATAACTAAGCCACGTTACCTTGTGCTACCCTATAACTATACTGTGCTACACAGTCGACAATGGTCAAATACGGTCATAACCCCTCCTAAGACACTGGTGCTATTCCTAAACGAGTGAACCCCAAAGGGGACCTGGACAAATATGTTAAAAAATCTAATCCAATACTTCCAGCTTCTGTGGCCAAATCTCAGTTGACATCAAAACATGACTCCCGATCATCCAGGGATGAGACTGCTGATGACACGTCCGATAAGGAGGATGAAGTCCTTGAGGATGAAAATTTACTGATCTCCCGCTCTTTCATTCAATAAGCTTTAATCAGAGCTCTACAGCCTCTTGTCAGAGACCTTCAGGATATCAAAACTGATATGCGATTTATTGGTTTTAGAGTTGAATCGCTGGAACAAGTGCAGATGGCTATTAGCGCTAATACGGAGGCTACTGCTCAGCATTTCGTGACCTGTCAAGAACATCTTAACAGGGTATATCATTACCTGGAAGACCAGGATAATAGAGGGAGACAGAATAATCTCAGAATCAAGGGAATTCCCGAATCTGTTACCCATAAATCCATCTCTGACGCTGTAACACAAATATTTGTCACTATATTGAGAGATCATTATCCTGAACCTGTAATTATTGAAAGAGTCCACAGATCGCTTCATCCAAGAACCAAAGCCTCAGATCCCCCCCAGAGATGTTGTCTGCCGTCTTCTAGATTTCAGAGTAAAGGATGCTTTACTAAGAGCTTCTAGAGATATGGCTGATCACAAGTTTGAAGGTCATACCATCTCTTTTTTTCAAGACCTGGCTCCCATTACTCTCAGGAAAAGGCGCTTACTGAAACCAATAACAGATGCCCTACGCTCAAGGAAATATCCCTATAGATGGCTCTTCCCTTTTGGCCTGTCCACTACTGTTGATGGTACCAGGTATTCTATAAGATCTAAAAATGATGCCAGAGAATTAATTGAGAAACTTGACTTAAGACCAAATGCGATCCCTGATTGGTCTACAGTCCAAGATGTTGCCGGCCTGCATACCATTCCACCTCCAACCCCTTGGGAAACGACAACATCGGAAAAGACTTTGAAGGCGAAACGCAGATCTGGAAAACTGACCCCAAAGAATATCTTGCCCGATACTACCTGATTTGACTAAGTCATTTCTGCTGTATCCTTTCAACTAAGGTTTAAAGCCTTATGGTTTGCATTACGGGACACATTGTTGTAAGATTTACATATTGTTGTTGTGTTTTCAGATGTCCTTTTTCGACTTTAGAATACTGATCTTTTCTTTAGGGTTATAGGGTAGACTATCAAATGTCAATTGACATATACCCCTGTATGCTAGGTATGTGGATACACATACTGTCCTCTCTATTGTTTACTAGTTCTTGTTCACACCTGCTCCTTTTCCTTCTTCCCGAACTGCCTCTCTCGTCCAATAGGTCCGTAGGTCTCCATTACCCTGTTTGGATATGGTATGTCTGCAATGTGTTACCTTTCCTGCTATTTTATATTAAATGGCTAATGTTAAGATTGTTTCCTATAATGTGAGAGGTATTAACTCTCCTTCTAAGAGAGGACAGCTTCTCAGATATCTTAGAAGTGAAAAATCTCCATTTGCTTACTACAGGAGACTCATTTTAAAACCAGCCCTATTCCCTCAATGTCTAGGGCCTATTTTCTCAATGGTTCCATAGTAGCTCCACATCTTGAGCATCTAAAAGAGTCAGTATCGGTATTAATAAATCCATACCCTTTGTGCTAACAGATCAACTTGTGGATACTGAGAGCAGATATATTTTCATTAAAGGCAATTTAGCCAATCAACTGATTACGATCAGCAATATATATGCACCAAACGTGGATCAGGTATCTTGGCTTCTTTCTGTATTGAAAAAATTCAATGAGTACAAAGAAGGGATACCTCTGGTGGGGAGCAATTTTAATTTAGCCCTAGATCCTAGTCTGGACTCCTCCACTGGCCGCTCACACATTTCCTCTCCTGCTTTAGCTATATTGAAAAAGATTATTCACACATACAATCTTAGGGATGTATGGTGCTTCTTCAATCCAGACTGTAAGTACTACACACACTATTCTGTCCCCCATAACTCTTATAGTAGACTTGACTACCTATTTACAGATACAAAATATCTTCAACAATGTAATGCACTTCATATAGACTCCCACGTTTTCTCTGATCATTCCCCACTCAGTATGTCCTTTTGAATTCCTTCTCTTCCACTGAAATGCACAAATTGGAGATGAAATGAAACGTTACTTAGAACGTCCAGCAACCTTCGACAACTTAATGACAAACAAACTGAATTTTTTTCTATAAATGATAATAGGTCGGTCTCGATGGGTACGTTGTGGGAGGCGAATAAGGCATTTTTTAGAGTGGAATGTATTGCTCTTGCATCACACGTTAAAAAGGACAGGGAAGCTAGGCTAAATAAGATATCCGAGATTGAAGCCATCAGAAAACATTCGTTAGCGGATTCGCATGCTCAACAGCTTTCGGACCTTAGATCTGAGGTGAAAAATATCCTAAATCTAAAGTCTGCCAAGGTATATCTCTTGTCTCAATATAAACATTATGCTCATGGAGACAGGGCTACTAAATTCATGATGGATCAGGTAAAACGGAAAAGAGACCAAGCTTTTATATCAGTAATTTCTTCACCAAATGGTCATAAAATACATGATACAACCTCTATTGCTGAGGAATTTTGTAAATTTTATTCTGAATTATATAATCCCAACGCTACAGATACGCCTGAACTCTTTAGACAAAAACATGATTTGACCCAGTCTTTTCTTAATTCCATTACCCTCCCACAGATCACATCTGATCAAGCAGTCGCATTATGCCGCCCCTTTACGGAAACGGAAATACAACAGGCCCTTTGTGATACCCCGAAAAACAAATGCCCCGGCCCAGATGGTTTGCCGGCGTTCTATTATACAGAATTTAAACCAACCCTTCAACCATATCTTATGAGGGTTTGCAGTGAGGCTCTTCTTGGTAACACTTTCCCATCACAAACTTTAATGGCTCATGTTTCAATTATACATAAAGAGGGGAAGGATCCATCTCTCTATAGAAACTATAGGCCTATCTAACCTTTAAATTCTGACTTAAAGCTATATGCTAAACTCTTGGCAAACAGATTGAAGCCTTTAATGCCAGCCCTCATAGGTAGGATTTATATCAAAGAGGGAGGGAAAGGAGAATACATATAAAATTTTGCAGCTCATTCAGAATGTACATTTAACCCATACTCTCGCTATCCTTCTTGGCGCTGATGCCAAGAAGGCTTTTGATAGAATTAATTGGTCTTTTATGAGAATGGCTCTAGGTAAATTTAACTTCACTAATAAATTTATTGACGCAACATTCACTATGTATCATAATCCCACGGCTAAAATGGCTGTAAATGGCGTATTGTCTCCCAAAATTTCCATCAGCAATGGTACCAGACAGGGATGTCCATTTTCCCCCCTCTTATTTGTTCTAACTTTAGAGACGCTCCTTCAAAAAATAAGAGCAGATGCGAAGATCCAGGGAATGGTATGTGGTGGAAGGGAACACAAAGTGGCAGCTTTTGCAGATGATCATTTAATGATCCTGACAAATACTCAAACTACCCTGCCACATTTAAAACATGTTTTTGACGCTTTTGGCTTTATTTCAGGCTTCAAAATCAACATGGCTAAGTCTTAACCTGACACTACCAATCACCGTAAAGATGACTTTAATGGCTTTGTCCCTGTTCGATTGGTCTAGAGATACAATAAAATACTTAGGTATTACTCTAGCATCGGATCTCTCATCATTGTTAATTAATTAATGATTAATGATGTTAATTAATTAATTAATTAAATTATATTCCCTTACTTTCCCATATCTCTGAACTGCTAGATTCATGGCCCATCCCCTTCGTTTCTTGGATTGGACGCAAAAATCCAATTAAATGTTGCATAGTGCCCAAGATTACATATCTTATCCAGGCGCTCCCCATCCATCTCCTGAAGTCTTTCTTCCATTCATTAAGACGGCTTTTTTCTAAATTTGTTTGGAGGTCTGCACGACCACAAATTTCCTATAACATATTAACTAGACCTGATAGAAGGGGAGGTATTGGATTACCTGACCTACATGTTTATTATAAAGCGATCCATGTCTGTTGGGTGGTGGATTGGATGCGCCAGCCACAACATAAATACTGGGTTGCTATAGAAAATTCATTAACCCCACTCCCTCTAAGACAGTTACTCCTTAATGGAGGAGATATCCCTATTAATTTACCTATATAATATATATACCTATATAATATATAATTTTACCGAAATTATTCACGAAACCCACACTTGATATCTGGAGATCTGTAAATTCATCGGTTAAACTAATTCCTACATCCTCTATACTTTCACAAATTAGGGACTTATTACCACCGACGATAGGCACTGGCAGTCTCCCCATAACAAAAAACTTGCGACAAAACACAACACCATTCAAATCCGTACTCTTATATGGCCTCATCCCTACTCTACCAGAACTCAAATCTCTATTGAAGATAGACAACCTCGATTTTCTTTCTTATAATGCACTGACACTGTCTTTACGGCAGCTTCTGAAAAAGGCTGACCTTAATAGATCACCCACCTGGTTTGAGACACTTGTACTGCAAACAGCTTCCCCCAGGAAACTACTTTCTACAGTATATAAGAGACTAATTTGTGATACTCCCCATGACACCCTCCCTTATATCTCTACTTTCGAAAAAGATTTACATTACACGTTCACGGACCAAGATGTTTCCTATATATTAGCTGCACCAAAAATATCATCTAAATGTGTACGCATTCAGTAAAATGGCTATAAAGTCTTATCTAGATGGCATATCACGCTATCCAGACTACATAAGATGCATAACACTTATCCAGAAATGTGTTGGAAATGTAGAACCGAGATTGTTACTTATTTCCACATCTGGTGGACATGTCCTGTTGTTCAACTGTTCTGGTCAGAGGTTCCGGACTTGGTAGACAAAGTATGTAACGTTACCATAACCCGCACGCCTGTGTTCTTTCTATTGCATTTGATACCTGATGGCATCCCACTATCTCTCGTGCCACTGATAAGACCACTCCTAGCTGCTGCCAGACTTCTTTTAAACTGCTTCTTGGAAATCTGCTATTAGCCCATCGATTTCTCAATGTTCTAACAAAGTAGACCAGATTTGCCACCTAGAAGCCTTGTCTTACTGGGAAAATAGAAACCACTTCAAGTTCAAGAAAATTTGGTGTCCTTGGATCACACACAGACATTTTGAAGATACTCTGTAATAATACTTGACATATGAACCTATCTCCCCTCCCCTCCCTTCCTCTTCTCTTTTCATTATTAGTTTTCTTGAATATGTTTGTAATGAATATTTACTCAATGTTTTTGAAATGTATACTTGAACCTCTGGAATGAACGCAAGGTTGCTCTACGTGTTTGACGAGCTGATTTTATATTATGCAAATGTTTATTGCACATCTTGTATGTTGTTTTAAGAAAATGAAAAAGAAATATTATTTTAAAAAAATTGATTAAGGGACAGAAAGCAAAGGGGGACATTCTTAACCTTTTTACTCCAGATTTCCGGCATAGAGAAGTTGCAAAAGGTCTAAAAATTGCAATTTGCATTCTGTGGGGCGTAACAAGATAGAGACTCGTGTAGGGCGCCGTATCTTCCCCTCCCCCTGATCAGACCACCCCCTGATCAGAAATGAAAAAAGAAACAAAAAACATGTACTTACCGCTTCACTTCCCTCCCCCGAGGAACTCCTCAGGTTCCCTCAGCATGCCGCAGCTCATACATGGTACTGACACCGGGTAGTGTCAGGATGTTGTATGTGACACAGCACTCAGGACATTGAGTGCTGAATCGCATACAGGGCCCTGCTCGGCATCAGGCCCTTACATGTTGCGTGGCCTGCTGTGAGAGCCTAAGGGTGACATAAGCAAATACACAGCAATATAGGAAAGGGTTCTATACAGTTAGAGTAGTCAAATTATGGAATGCCCTACCCTAAGAGATAGTAATATCAAATACTATGTCAGAATTTACAAAAAGGGCTAGATGCCAGTGACGTAACTACTGCTGTAGCAGCCATAGCGGCTGCTACGGGGCCCGTGCTGCCCACTGGCACGGCCCCCCATGCCCTGGTGGCGCCGGTATGGCTGATACAGCGGTAGCGATGCCACATTCAATAGTATCTCCGTCCTTAGGATGTAGATACTATTGAACACTATAGCAGAGCAGGGATGTATCTACCTGCTCTGCCATTGCTACAAGACGTTCGGGTGCAGGGACGAGATCCCTGTGCAGGCTGGCGTGATGAAGTCACTGGATCACGTCGGTCTACACAAGGATCCCGTCAGCATGGAGGAGACTTGTGTAGAAGCTCCGTTCGTCGTGGGAACAGGACCTAGATGAGTATAACGTTTTTTGGTTTTATTTGTTTGGGGGCCCTATCTACAGGCGTTGGGATGTATGGCAGTATCTACAGGGGAGCTGCATGGTACTCTCTCTAGGGGGGATGTATGGCACTATCTATGGGGGGGCTGTATGGAAGTATCTACGAGGGGGCTGTATGGTAGTATCTACAGTGGGGGGGGGGGGTTGTATGGCAGTATCTACCGGGGGGCAGTATAACTATTTACAGAGGGGGTTGTATGGCACTATCTATGGGGGGCTGTATGGTAGTATCTACAGGGGGGCTGTATGGCACTATCAACAGTGGGGGGTTGTATGACACTATCTACAGGGGGCTGTATGACAGTATCTACAGGGGGGTTGTATGGCAGTATATACAGGGGGGCTGTATGGCGCTATCTACAGGGGCTGTATGACGCTATCTACAGGTGGGATGTATGGCACTATCTACAATGGGGGGCTGTATGGCGCTATCTACAGGGGGGCTGTATGGCAGTATCTACAGGGGGCTGTATGGCGCTATCTACAGGGGGGCTATATGGCGCTATCTACAGGGGGGCTGTATAGCACTATCTACAGTGGGGTGCTGTATGGCGCTATCTACAGGGAGGATGTATGGCCCTATCTACAGGGGGGGTTGTATGGTGCTATCTACAGTGGGGTTGTAAGAGGTTGTAAGGGTTAGAACTAATCTAGCATTGAATTATGCGTTTTTGATTGAGAAAGGTTGAACCTGATGGACCTTTTTTCAACCTTTGTAACTATGTAAAAACTTTAACTAAATAATCTCTAAAAGAAAAAAAAAAACCTGCACAAGATAAACAATACAGACGATGAATAAAATGTTTTAATAAAAACTATTTGTAATTGAATAAAAAAATCATATATTATATATGTCCACTTAATCATTACAACCAGTAACATTTATGGTCAGTTCACACAGTGTTTTTTGGTACCCATTTTGATGCAGAAACCAGTGATTTCAATGGGAGGCAGAGGTGTTTTTTTTCCCGGGTGGCTTTTGGCCGCTCACGAGTAAAAAGCAGCATGTTCTTTCTTAATGTGGTTTCCGCCTCTGACCTCCCATTGAAGTCAATGATAGGCAGAAAATATCCACGGCGCTAGGTTCTTAGTGTTTCTCGCTGCGTTTTTTTCGCCCGCGATCTTTGCATTAGATTCAATGGCCACAGGCAAAAAACAACAGGAAAAACATGGAAAAAAGAAGAGGTAAAACAACGCTGGCAGTTCAACATCCTGAAGACATTTTTATGCAGATTTTTTTCTGCCTACAAAGAACTTCGTGTGAATAGGGTCTCATTTAAAACATAATTCAAGGTGTTTGGAGTTAAAAAACAAAAAAAAATTAATGGCGGAATTGATTGGCACATTCCACTTTAAAAAAAATTCAATACTGTACATGATTTAATGGCCAGAAAATGCATATAAAAGAATACACCTCAAAATGCGAAAAACAAGAGAACACACATCAAAGTTGGTGACAAAAATTAAAAAATATAGCCCTCAGAATGCAATTAGGAAAAAACAGAAAAATATGCATCGTCCTCAAGGCCAAAATGAAATGCATCTTTACGGGGTTAAAAAACCAACCAGATCAATGTAAAAATTAAATGTAATCAAATCAGGTTTTGAAGAACAACATGCAAACTGGAGAACTGCTGCTATATGCACCATGTGAATGACAAAATTTGGCACTAACTGGGCTTTGTTAACAGAAAACTGCAGTTTTAAGCAAACGTATTGAATATCAGCAAAAAAAATCTTAATCAGAAATGTACAAGGAAAATCTTACAGTATCCACATTTTTGTTTCTTTGTTATTTTTTTTCATTCTAAATATTTCCTTAAATGTCCACTTCCAACAATGATCTGCTTGGCGTTCATGAGGCAGTAATAAGGCTTAAAAAGTAAGGACAATCATGAAGGAAGCGGATTACATTGTTTTTTGTAGCAGTGGTATACCTGACCTTTTCATGATGCTTTTCCTTTTGTAAACTTACATATGATTTAGCAGAGATAAATTTTAATTGTGGAAGAGGTAGTGCTGTTAATGGTATGTCAACTTTTGAACACCATGTTGAAGTTGATTAGCTTTATAAATACATTAAAATACTTATCTAGTACTGGTCTTGAATTACAGTCTGTATTATATCCCAGAGCTGCATTCACAATTGTAATTGGAAAAAATCATGTCAATACTATAGTCTACAATCGTGTTAATACTAATAGAGTTGTGAATGCGGCTATTGACCCTAATACAGGTTGTAACTCAGGGTCACTCACTACAAGACAATTAGTGCAATGTTTTTATAAAGTTACTCAATTTGGAGAATAAAGAGTTTTGGGGCAATCTAAGCACAATGTACAAATATATGAATGGACAGTACACAAATCTTTTTAATGATAATTTTTACACCTAGGACTGTATCCACTAAGTCTAGAGAAAAGACAGTTTCACCGTCATCATAGACAGGCTTCTTTACTGTAAGAGCAGTGAGACCATGGAACTCTCTGCCAGAGGTAGTTGTCATGGAGAATTTACTGAAAGCGTTAAAGGTGTTTGCCATCAGGGACATTTATGACATATCCACAGGATATGCCATAAATGTTAGATAGGTTCGGGTCCCACCCCTAGGACCCGCTTCTATCTCTAGAATAGGGTCCCTTAAAGGGGTTTTCCAATCCTTTTTTTTTTTTTTTAAATCAATGCAATGTTCCTCTATTAATATATTAGTGCACTCTGACTAGCTTTTTCTTGATAATAAATGGTTTTAGTAACATTACTCCCTATTGTTTACCTTGAGAGGTTTGTTTTGCTCAGTAAGTTCATTCCTCTTCTCTTCCTGTGTTTCTCCTCCCTGCATGCACTGCTCCTCTAGTCCCAGCATGCAATGTGCATGCAGCAGTGCACTTGCTCCGCCTACTACACCCAGCTCTACTAACTTCTGCAATCTCAGTCTTCATTTTGGTGCTCTCATTCTATTACTGATAGCACAAGCTGAAATCACTGGATATCTGCGTTTTTAACCTCTTAACGCCGAAGGGCGGATATATCAGTCCTCTGCAGCTGCTAGTTCGCACAGGAGGAGGGATATATCCGTCCTGTGATGGCGCGGGTACTGCCAGTGTACCCACACGATCAGCGGCAGGAGCATGGCTGTTATACACAGCCTGGCTCCTGCTGCAACTGCCGGAATCGAAGCGCGCTCCGATTCCGGCAGTTTAACCCATTAAATGCCGCTGTCAATAGTGACAGCGGCATCTAATGTGTTTGACAGAGGGAGGGAGCTCCCTCTGTTTTATACTGACAGGCAATAATGCTTTGGTATACGAAGTATACCAAAGCATTATATATGCGATCGGCACATCGCATAGTGAAGTCCCCTGGTGGGACTAAAAAAAAAATGTCAATCCGTTAAATAAAGTTGGTGAAAAAACAAAAAAAAAATTACAGTGAAAATCAAATAAAACTACTTTTTGTGCCCAAAAAGTGGTTTTTTTAAAGTAAGTGTCAAAACAAATCACACATACACATATATGGTATCCCCGCGATCGTAACCACTTGAACAATAAAATTAACACATTAATTAAACCGCTGGATGAACGGCGTCCAAAAAAACAACGGCAAAATTCGCTCTTTTCTCCCATTCCCACCATAAAAAATGAAATAAAAATTAATATAAGTCCTATGTACCCCAAAATAGTACTAATGAAAACTACACATTGTCCGGCAAAAATCAAGCCCACGTACGGCCACATAGATGGAAAAATAAAACCGTTACGGCTCTTGGAACGCGGCGATGCAAAAACAAGTAATTTTTTTCTAAAAGGGTTTTTATTGTGCAAACGTAGGAAAACATATAAAACCTTTACATATTTGGTATCCCCGTAACCGTGCCGAGCCATAGAATAAAGTTAACATGTTATGTACGCTGCATAGTAAACGGCGTAAATTTATAACGTGAAAATCAATGCTGGAATAGCTGCTTATTTTCAATTCTCTCCTAAAATAAAGTTAATAAAAGTTAATCAATATATTAAAAGCATCTAAAAATGGTGGAATTACAAAATAAAACTCGTCCCGCAAAAAACAAACCCTTATACGGCTATGTCGACGGAATAAAAAAAAAGTTACGACTCTTGGAATGTGACCGTGAAAAAAACAAAAATAATCCTCGGTCATTAACGTGCAAAATGGCCCGGTCATTAAGGGGTTAAACGGTTTGAAGAGGTCTCCTGGTACCAAAACAGTGGAAACCCCCAAAAGGTGCCCCCATTTTGGAAACTAGACCCCTTGAGGAATTCATTGTAGTTTTCTTGGGGTGCATGCGGCTTTTTGATCAGTTTTTATTCCATTTTTAAGTGGCGTGGTGACTAAAAAAACAGCAATTCTACTATTGTTTTTTTATTCTATTTTTGTTACAGCGTGCACCGTGCTCTATAAATGACATATTCACGTTATTGTATGGGGCGATACGATTAGGGCTCATTTACACGAGCGTGTTATACATCCGTGCAACGCGCGTCGCAGGGACCTATGTTAGTCTATGGGGCCGTGCAGCCAGGTGGGCGTGATTTTCACGCAGCGTATGTCCGCTGCGTGAAACGCACGACGTCCTATATTTGTGCGCTGTTCGCACATCACGCACCCATTGAAGTCAATGGGTGTGTGAAAACCACGCATGTCGCACGGAAGCAATTCCGTGGGACGCGCGTGATTCGCGCAACAGCACTGTAAAGGATGAATGAAAACAGAAAAGCACCACGTTCTTTTCTGTTTACAAACATCCAAACGGAGTGTCATAATGATGGCGGCTGCGCGAAAACCAGGCAGCCGCGCATCATAAAGGGCTGACACACGGAGCTGTTAATTGCCTTTTGCGCACGCAAAACGCCGCGCTTTTTGCTTGCACAAAATGCACACGCTCGTGTAAACTCGGCCTTACGGTGACACCAGATGTTTATAGTTCTTTTATGTCTTATGGCGTTTGCACAATAAAATACGTTTTGTAAAAAATCATTCACTTTTTGTGTTACCATATTCTAAGAGCCAGAACTTTATTATTTTTCCATCAATAAAGCCGTGCGAGGACTTATTTTTTGCGTAACGAATTGTAGTTTCGATCAGCACCATTTTTAGGTACATGCGACTTTTTGATCTATTTTTAATAAATTTTTTGGGAGGTGAAGTGACCAAACAATTGTGATTGTGGTACGGTTTATTATTATTTTCTTTTACGGCGTTCACCGCGCGGGATAAATAACGAAATAATTTTGTAGTTCAGGCCGTTACGGACGCGGCGATACCAATTATGTATATTTTATTTATTTATATATTTTTATTAATAAAAAAGGACTGATAAGGGAAAAAAAGGGGATTTTTTTTAACTTTTATTTTCTTATTTTTACACATCTTTTTTTTTTACTTTATTACTTTGTCCCACTAGGGGACTTGAGGGCAGGAGGCCCTGATCGCTATTCTAATACTCTGCACTACATGCGTAGTGCAGTGTATTAGAACTGTCAGCTATTCACTGACAGCAAGCATAGTGGGTCCTGACTTTGTCAGGACCCATTAGGCTTCCGTCGATGGCATTGCCGGACACAATTGTTTGGTGTCAGGTTGCCATAGTAACCATCGCCGGCCGCTATCGTGTAGCAGGCCGGCGATGGTAACTTAACCCCTAAAAAGCCGCGATCTCTATTGAACGCGGCTTTTAAGGGGTTAGACAGCGGGGACACAGCGATCGGTCCCCGCTGTAGGAGCTGCGGCAGCTGCTGTACGAGACAGCAGCTGTCACAGCTCCTGCACCTGTCGGGAAGACGGACGAAACGGCCGTTATTCCCGCAGCTTCGTATTCCGTCGGTAATTTATAAGGGGTTATAATTTCACAGAGCATGCGCGGTGGAGTGTGTTAACCACGCATGCTCTGAGATAAAGAAGCACGTGGTACGGGTACGTCATTTGTGACGTAACCGTACAGTGTGAAAGCCGGAAACCGGAAGCAAGGCAGAAGACTAAATGGACGGGTCTGCACAGGAAGTGCAGATTTTGCTTCACTAAGGGGGCGGTGACGGAGGAGGATATACGACGCTACAGCCATCTGATGAAACGTAAGTACATTGTAAAGTTATATCATTTTCATTGTTTTATTTAAATAAATGTAATTTTTTAGTTCCGGAATACCCCTTTAAACCCTGTTCTAGCATTCTGTGTTCCTGCTGACGATTGTGATTTCTGACCATATAAGAAGAAAATACCATAACTTGCTGAGCTACACTGTTTCCATAACTCCCATAGAAGTGAATGGCAGTTACGGAAACAGCATAGCTCGCATGCTACGCTGTTTTCTTCTTATATGGTCAGAAAACTAGAACGGGGTTTAAGGGGCCCCGTTCTAGAGATAGGTGCTTATCCCAGAGGTGAGACCCGCATCTATCTGACATTTATGGCATAACCTATGGATATGTCATAAATGTCCCTGATGGGAAAACCACTTTATAAAAACGCCTGGATGCCTTTCTTGAGTCTAATAATATTACTCTTGTTGGATACTAGATTTCTCGATATTGGTTATTGAACCAGCTTATTTATTCTGATATGATTGGAGTTTGGAATTTTTCCCCCTAATATGAGACAATTGGCATCTGCCAAACTTTTTTTGCCTTCTTTTCAATCAACACAGTAGGAACGCAGTGAGGCAGATTAGGTAAAACTGTCTTAGTTTTAGACAGTGTAAACTTAGGCAAGGCAGTCAAAAAATGTGCCAAATACATCAAAGTGGTATGCACACGACTGTAGTTTTCATCCGGAATTTCGGATGAAATTGCGGACCCATTCATTTCTATAGGCCACGGATACCTTTCAGTAAGGGCAGCAATCAGCAGATGAACGGGCAAACGATCATCTGCTGGTCGTATCGTTTTAAAAAAGTTAAATCTTATCGTTGTTGGCAGCACATCTCCCTGTGTAAACAGGGAGACGCGCTGTCGACATAATAATAATGTATGGGGAAGAGCGATCAGAGTAATGACCGTTCGTCCCCATCCATAACTCTGTGTGACAGGATCAAGCGAGTGCCGATCAACAATGTCTCGTTGATCGGTGCTCACTGCACCAGCCGAGTGTCGGCCGGTGTAAAAGGGCCTTTACTGCAGACCACTGTGAGGCCTGTGTTCAGCTCAGTCACCTTGTAATTTACCACAGATGTATCATCTGTGCAAAGAAAGTCAGGGACAAGGATCACACTGAAATGTAAGTTGAATTAACTAATTAATTGGTTTATGTAAGATTCATAGTAACATCTTGTGTTATATGACTTTTAAGTTGCATGGCACACTGAGTACTTCATCATAGATATTTAGTTTTTCGCTTTTTTTAATAGGCACGCCGTACAAAAAGGTTGCCTACCCCTGGGTTTAGAAAATCTGTCACTAACAAACCCTAACGAATAAAACCACTACATACTGTAGGTGCAAGGACCTGGATACAGAATATTTTAATATTGCTTAGCTACTCACCAGTTATCGGTTGCTGTAATCCTGCAATTAGTCCATGCCCTGAAGCATCTTGGAGTCCTTTCAATGATACCACCAAGTTTAGTAGTACACTGTGTATGTAAATTGGCAGAGCCAATCCCGCCCATCCTCTGTGATCAGTGGCGTAACTACCGCTGTAGCAACCGTAGCGGCTGCTATCGGGCCCGCGGCTTGAGGGGGCTCATGTCGCTAGCCGACACGACCCCCCCATATGCAAGGTGGCGCCGCTAGCAGCCGTTATGGCTGCTACAGCATTAGCGACGCTACTACGGGGCCTGCACCGCCGAGATTTTAACATGTATGGGCCCGGCGACGCAGGCCCTCTCATGCCCGGGGGCGTCGCTAGCACCGGAGGGGGCCCCTGTGCTAGCGACAGCCACCCCCTCTTGCAGTAATTGTACCTGCGTCTATGGCACGCAGGTACAAATAAATGCATTAGTACTGAATGGCCGGAACATGCTCGACTATTCAGCGCCTTACAATGACGCTGATTGGCGGGGCAAAATGACTTGCCCCGCCAATCAGCGCCTTTCAACGACGCTAGCGTGCTTGAAAGACGCTGATTGACGGGGCAAGTCATTCTGCACTGCCAATCAGCGCCTTTGAACGACGCGTCATTAAGCTTCAGCAGACATGCTCAGAAGAGAGCAGATCTGCATTGCCACCGTACGGCACCGGAACGGGATCATGTGAGTATGTAAAGTTTTTTGTTTTTTTCTAATAAAACGGTGAGTAGCATTATCTATAGTGGGGGCTCTATCTACAGACGGGGGGTCATCTATATGTGGGGATGTGGGCCACTGTATACAGTGCACTATATACCGGGGGGTCTATATGTGGGGATGTGGGCCACTATATACAGGGGGGTCTACATGTGGGGATGTGGGCCACTATATACAGGGGGGTCTATATGTGGGGATGCGGGGCACTATCTACAGGGGGGTCTATATGTGGGGATGTGGGGCACTATATACAGGAGGGTTTATATGTGGGGATGCGGGACACTATATACAGGGGGTCTACTTGTGGGGATGTGGGGCACTATCTACAGGGGGGTCTATATGTGGGGATGTGGGGCACCATCTACAGAGGGGCTCTATATGTGGGGATGTGGGGCACTATAAACAGGGGGAGCTATATGTGAGGTGCTATCTATAGAGGTGGGCTATATGTGGAGCACTATCTATAGGGGAGCTATTTGTAGGGCACTATCTATAGGGGTGGGCTATATCTGGGACACTATATACAGGGGTGGGTGACCTGTGGGGCACTAGCTACAGGGGGGCTATATGTAGGGCACTGTCTACAAGGGTGGGCTATATGTAGGACACTATATACATGGGGAGCTATATGTGAGGTACTATCTACAGAGGTGGGCTATATGTGGAGCAGTATTGATAGGGGAGCTATTTGTAGGGCACTATCTACAGGGGTGGGCTTTATGTGGGACACTATATACAGGAGTGGGTTACCTGTGGGGCACTATCTACAGGGGGGCTATATGTAAGGCACTGTCTACAGAGATGGGCTATATGTGAGGCACTATCTACAGAGGTGGGCTACATGTGGAGCACTATCTATAGGGGAAGCTAAATGTAGGGCAGCACGGTGTCTCAGTGGTTAGCACTCTTGCTTTGCAGCTCTGGAGTCCATATGTGGGCACTATCTACAGAGGGCTGTATGTGGGGCACTATCTTCAGGGGCTTCTATGTAGGGCACTATCTACAGAGGCTCTATGGGGGTCACTATCTACAGGGTGCTGTGGGGCACTATCTACAGGGAGCACAGTGTGTGTGTGGGACACAGTGTATGGTACTATTATAATCAGGGACACAGTGTATGGTGCTATTATAGTTAGTGGTGCAGTGTATGGCGTTTTATTATATTTAGAGGTGTTGAGAATTTTAACTTTGTTTATTGCTGCAGAAATGTTTTAAAAGTGAGAAGCTGTAGACATTGTGTGGAAAACTGCAGAAATGGGTCGTGGCCGGGAGAAATCCATCATAGAGGTCTAGACCGGAAGGAGAAGAAAAGAACTAGAATCTGAGATGTCACAGGTGAGTCACTAAATGTAAATGTTTATTCTGCCTCTAATCAGTACTGTAGTCACTGTATGATCTGCAGCGAGATGATGGGTGGTATGACTTTTTTTGTGAAACAGCAACTCCCAGCAAATCCTTATTCGGGCCATGCTGGGAGCTGTAGTTTTACGCCACACAAACCTATACGGCAGGGGTTGCATTAAATTGAGCTGTATTTGTTCTGGTGCTGCATATATGTACTGATCTTTGTTCTGATGCTATATTTATGTACTGAGGTTGGTTCTGGTGCTGTATGTATGTCAGAGCTTGGTTCTAGTGCTGTATTTATGTACTGAGCTTGGCTCTCGTGCCGCATATATGTACTGAGCTTGGTTCTAGTGTGGTATATATGTATGAGCTTGGTTCTGGAGCTGTAATTGTATAGGATATATTTCTAATAATAAAATTGCAGGGCAGATGGAATTTTTCTTAATTCATTGTATTTTTCATGGGAACCTGTCTGGTAGTTTTAACCACTTGAACCGCCACCATGTGGTAATACATGACCTGACAATATTTCTAAATGTATGTTTTTTTCAGATGCAGCAAAACCTTTAAAATTAACTTTTAAAACGGGGCACACTATATGCTAATAACTCATTAAAGAGTCATGGTGCGGTGCCGCTCTCCTGAAGAGTCACATAGTCCTGCCTCCAAACCAACCTTTCCATGTTTGATTGACATCCCCCTGGCTGATACATCTTTCTTGGATGCGCCATTGCCTTGTACTGCTTGGGGGGCTGTGTGGCACTATACACAAGGGGGAGCTGTGTGGCACTATACACAAGGGGGAGCTGTGTGGCACTATACACAAGGGGAGCTGTGTGGCAATATATACAAGGGGCTGTGTGGCACTACTAAGGGAGGGGCTTTGTGGCACTATCTACTAGGGGGCTGTATGGCACTATTTACAAGGGGGAGGGCGGTGGTTATATTTACAGGAGGCTGTGTGTGGCACAATCTACAGGGGTCTGTGTATGGCACTATCTACTAAGGGGGGCTGTGTGGCACTATCTACTATGAGGGAGCGTGTGTCACTATATACAGTGGGAGCTGTATAGCGCTATATACAGGGGGGCTTTATGGAATATCAACAGGGGGCTGTATGGTACTATCCACAAGGGGGAGGTGGGGGCGCTATCTACAAGTGGGGTGTCACACTGTCTATAGGCGAGGCTGTATAGCACTGTCTACAGGGGGCTGTATGGCACAATCTACATGGGGCACTATCTATAAGGGGGGGCTGCGTGTGGCACCTGGGGGGGCCCAGTCAAGAGTTTGCTATGAGGCCCAGTCTCTCCTAGTTACTCCCCTGTCTGTGATTATAAGAAGTGCGGCCGCAAACTTCACCAGCCATCCTCCAGTAAATTGTGACAAGCTGAGATGCATATGGGGTTAGCCAACAGGAAAAATATATAAATTTTCAAGAAGCAGGGCAGAAAAGAGTGGCAGAGTAGTCGGGGATGGCACTACATTAGAGTATGTTGCTGCCACATTTTGTAGGATTATTTCAGGGCAATGCTGGTGATTTGCAATAAAAAAAATTACATATCTGGAATCAGCGTCCATTACTGTGGTTTTTAGGGAAAAAAATATGCAGAGAAAGTCCCTTTAAAGGACCAGTGTCACGAAAAAAAATTTTTTATATCAATTTGCTTTTAGTATTTTATTTAAAAATATGTTATTTATTTGTGTGTTTGTGTTTTACTTTTTTTTATTTTTTCACTTTTTCAGTGCCATTTTTTTTTCCATCTCTGTATGTGTCGATTAACGACACATACAGACATGGAATACGGCACATACAGTCCCGTAGTGAATGCGAACGGGGCCCGTTCCATCCACTATGCTGTACGCCGTCTGTGTGGGAACGGCGCATGCTCCCACACAGTCCAAATTGAACCGGCGCCATTTTCTTGTGGACCGGAAGTCGCGGCCGGACAGTAAGATTACTACTTCCGGTCGCGGCTTCCGGACTTGTGCACTTGGAGCGGAGGTAGCAGACGGAGCGGACGGACCAAGGGGAGAGGCGGTGGCAGGAGCAGGTAAGTTAGGTCTGTGTATGTACGTGTTTTACTGTGTGTTTACTACTGTATGTTAACCTACTACACTGTGTGTTAGCTCAAAAAATGGCGACACACAGTGTAGGAGGTTTGACCGCTCAGTCCCCTCGTTTCTCCCGGCACTAGCCAGGATAAAGGAGGGGGGATTCTGAGTGCTCACTAGAGCGAGTGAGTTTTCTCAAATTTTGCAGCATAAAGCAATGTGGTTGCTTTACCACATGCAATGCTACAATTTTGGGAATTGCTCCATCTAGTGACCAGCACTGGGAAATGTTATAAATTAGAATCTAATTTATAATATTTCCTGACTCGTGAAAAAATTAAAAAAATTAGAACAATGTTTAATCACCTATACACTAACTGTTTAACTAAAAAAAAAAAAAAATTTTTTCTAGCGACACATTCCCTTTAACTTAAGATGGGCAGGGTCAATGGCATGCCCATCATGTAGACATTACCAAACATATCTATTTATGAACTCGTGTAGCATGACATACTGTATAATTTGTTTCTGCTTTGCATATAGCAGAAAATTCTTCTATTTTAAATATTATTGTAAAGGCTTAGTAAATCTACAATGTATCAATATCTGCCAGTCTTATTTTATCCAATGTAGTAGATTATTTCTTAAGATCTACATGTTGCATAATAAGGACATCAATACATACCATATAAAATTGACTAGACAGCTATTCCCATTGCTGTAAGAAACATTTTGCATAATTCCCCAATTTAGCTTAGACTTGCTTAGATTTTCTGAGTATTTTTAACAAAAGCTTAAGTACAGCTTTCAGTTCAGATTATAGCTAAACAAATGGTAATTGGACATAGCAGATAACATGTTACTCAAACAAAAGGATTTGTACTAAATTAGCCTTTGTCAACTCAGTCATTACAAAAAATTACTCTCATTATGCCCAAAAAATTTAAATCGCAAATGACAACCACAGAGGTCTGTCACAGCTGTTTTAACCCTTCAGCCACTGAAGTACTACTACTTTAGTTGAATTTTTGTGAAAAAGAAACCCCACAAATATATACCCCCACATTTTTTGGTGATTTCAGATCTTTATTGGGCTTGCATTAGGCCAGGATCTCACACACATTTTAGATGCAATTTCTTGTGCAGTTTTTGGCTCAGGTTTTTGAACCAAACACAGGCGGGGACATAAAACATATTTTCTTTAAACCGTTTCTTCCTTTTGGATCCACTTCTGGCTTTGGCTAAAAAAAAAACGGAGCCAAAAACTGTGCATGTGATACTGGCATTATACAGTGACAAGAAGTTACATATGAATTGCGTTAATGACCTTTTCGACTACTGGCAAATTATCTGCCACAGTCACAATTTTTGCAATGATCATAAGGTCACTTGTGATATTTTTCTCCCATTTGGAACAATTCAAAGTGGCAACAGCAATTTAACTATCATTTGTGCGTGACTCGATTTCGCTATGGTGCCCTAGCTTTACTAAGTTGTATTTAGATTGTTCAAAAATTGAATGAAAGTAGGTAAAATACCCTTATACAAGGGCAATGGTAACAATAATATTTTATGCCATACAGCTAAAACGTAGAGACATATAATAATTACTCAATTTATGTGATAATGAATGGCTAATGTAAAGCTAAAACATGGATAACAACTTTATTAAAATTAAATTAAATTTTTAATTAACTGTAATGATTGTTCCGTACTGAAAGAAGAATAACTAATGTTAAAGCGAATCTGTCAAAAGAAAAAGGACAATTATTTAAAGAACAATTTGTTTTGTCGCCATATTCTGGGAGCCATAACTTTGTTATTTTTAATCGATTTAACGGTTTGAAGGCTTGCTTTTTGCGGGGCGAGCTGCCATTTTTATTGCGACCATTTTGGAGTACATGCAAATTTTGAATCACTTTTTATGATATTTTTTTTTGAAGAGCTAAAGTGATCAAAAAATGTGCAATCCTTGTGATTTTTTTTTTTTTTTTACAGCATTCACTGTGCGGGTTAAAGAGGCTCTGTCACCAGTTTATATCTCCTACCTAATCTGATAGGCACTACAATGTAGATTACAATAGTTGTTTTTTTTTTTAAATGTTTCTTTTTGACCAAGTTATGACGATTTTTCGTTTTATTCTAATTTATTCTAAATGCCCAACTTTCTCAAGGTCCTGTTGGTCTGAAATGTCGCAATTGTGGGTAAATAAATTCCTGTTATTTTGGATGTGCTGCCTTGTCTCTTGTATTTTGCGGTCTCCATTCATGGGACCTTGGATCAAGTTCCTGTAAGGCTTGCCACCATTATAATATATTATATATTTTTCTCCGGTGTTGTGATCATTCCTTTTTCAAGCTATCTGTTCAGATATGCCCATTAGTGCAGTCGTTCATGACTATTTCTTAGATGGTACCACCCCCTTGTCTGTACTCACTGTTTACTTTTCTGCTTTCGCATGGTTCATTAAGCTCAATGTAACAGCATTGATTCCTCTGTTTATTCAGACTTTGCACTACCTGTCCTTTATTATTAATACCATGCACTTTTTACTCTGCATGTATGCATCTATTACTGTGCTATTGCTGTGGTATTAATACATATACTAATGTGGCCCTTATACTGTCCTATCTTGTTTTTGGATCCTCTGTATATTTGGTATCCCCTCATTGTTTACATTTTGGCAATACAATTGATGTTTCCTAATTTTCTATTATAAATATTGTCTGTTTCTCAGTTTTAAGGTTATCATGCGTTTGAGTTTCTATTTTGTTACTTTTTTCTTATAATTTGGAGGTGCTTAAAGAGGCTCTGTCACCAGATTCTCAAACCCCTATCTTCTATTGCATGTGATCGGCGCTGCAATGTAGATAACAGTAACTTTTTTTTGTTTTAAAAAACGTTCATTTTTGGCCAAGTTATGAGCTATTTTATATATATATATATGCAAATGAGCTTTGAAATGGACAACTGGGCGTTTTTTTTTCGTTATGTCCAACTGGGTGTGTATTGTGTTTTTAATTGGGCGTGTTTATGTGTATGACGCTGACCAATCAGTGACCAGTCAGCGTCATACACTCCTCAACATCTGCACGCTCCTCTCCTGAAATATTCTGTGCTGCTGTGAACTCTGCTCTTACCATTACGTAGCTCTCAGTCTGTTACCTCTCCTCCACTCCTGTCCTCAATAACACCTTCACATGATTGGCAAGTCACCACCCCGCACAAGATCCGCACTCTCATCTCCTGAAATACTCTGTGCTGCCTTAAACTCTGTGGACAGGTCAGGATCCTGTTTCTTTTAAATGCTGCTGGGGAACCCGCTCGATCCACTATATAAGGCTGCGCCTCCATCCTCTTCTGCCCCAGTCACTTATTCCCAAGCACTGTAAACTTTCAGATTGGTTGCGCTGTGAATATTCGGAGAACGTGATTGGTTTATGTGCAGGGTAATGAACATACAGACAAGCAGTAGAAGACTGACTAAGGGCTGAGCATTTCATTGAATTCAGTCTTCTACTGCTTGTCTGTATGTTCATTACCCTGCACATAAACCAATCACGTTCTCCGAATATTCACAGCGCAACCAATCTGAAAGTTTACAGTGCTTGGGAATAAGTGACTGGGGCAGAAGAGGATGGAGGCGCAGCCTTATATAGTGGATGGAGCGGGTTCCCCAGCAACATTTAAAAGAAACAGGATCCTGACCTGTCCACAGAGTTTAAGGCAGCACAGAGTATTTCAGGAGATGAGCGTGCGGATCTTGTGCGGGGTGGTGACTTGCCAATCATGTGAAGGTGTTATTGAGGACAGGAGTGGAGGAGAGGTAACAGACTGAGAGCTATGTAATGGTAAGAGCAGAGTTCACAGCAGCACAGAATATTTCAGGAGAGGAGCGTGCAGATGTTGAGGAGTGTATGACGCTGACTGGTCACTGATTGGTCAGCGTCATACACATAAACACGCCCAGTTAAAAACACAATACACGCCCAGTTGGACATAACGGAAAAAAAAAACGCCCAGTTGAACGTTTAAAAAAAAAAAAAAACGTTACTGTTATCTACATTGCAGCGCCGATCACATGCAATAGGAGATAGGGGTTTGAGAATTTGGTGACAGAGCCTCTTTAACCGTACGTAGGAATCACCTAGCCAATAACGTGTCCTGTGAGACTTATGTTGATTATAGTATTTTCTGTATTTTTCACAGCTTCTGGCTCCGGGCCTAATATGGACTTCAGAATGCAAGATCAATCTTGGCTCTCGCAATTGAATGTTTTTTTTTTAAAGAGGATCTAAACTTGCTTTTAGACACTAATGGCAGAGATATGAGGGAATTGATCAGTAGGCTCAAAGAACTATTGAAACAAAGGACCAAAATTTGGTGGAATAAAGCGTTCCTTGATAAATATTTGACCAATGGTCTAATCCCTAGGCCTAGGGGGCTCAGAAGTTTTCCCCATAATTTACTACAGAAGAGGAAGGTTTTAAAAATAAATGGGAGGAGTTATCCACCGTCTGCTTACGTGGTTATATGGGCCTCTTAATTCAATCTAATCAAAATACCCTAACTGAAGTATAGAGTGAAATCGAGGGAATACTTAAACAGTGAGATGGAAAGAGAGGCTTTGTTGGCACCGGAAGACCTGTTACAAGAACAAGTTCCTTCTGAACAAGGTAGATTCCAAACATCAGTGCTACCCAGATCTACGAAGTCCCCCCCACCCTTGTCTATCTACCCACAAGTGGAGATTTTCACCAAGTTGGTAATTAATGATTTCAAACAGATCTCTGCTTATAAGCAACATGACAATTTAACAGCATCTCAACGTGCTGCCATAAAGGAGTTACAATCATAAAATTATTTGGTCTATAAATCCGCAGACAAGGGTGGGAACATCGTGATCTGGCCGGTAGACCAATATGAAAAGGAAGCTTTCTGTCAATGAAAGGACAAACAGACATAATGTAAATTGACATTTAATCCACTGGTTGTTTTCTCTACCGAACTATTTAAGATCTTGAATACGGGCTTCGATGAAGGGATAATTCCAAATAAGGTCCTTGATGGCTTGACTGTTAGATACCCTAAAATTCCTACACTGTATCTACTCCCAAATGTCCATATCAGCCTTGTGGATCCTCCAGGACGACCTGTAGTGTCGGGTCAGGTAGTGCTTTGGGATCCAGTGTGTATGTTTATTGACCATTACCTGAAGCCTCTGCTTGAATGTCTGCCTTGCTACGTGAAAGATACCACTGATGTGTTAACAAGCATAGACGGGATATCCCTCGACCCAGACATGTTTCTGGTAACGGCTGATGTTGAATCCCTGTAAACGAGTATCCGTCACACTGATGGGGATGAGCAACTGGGACAGTCAAGTTTGTGATCTCATAGTGGAATTACTGCAGTATATTTTGACCCATAACTTGTTCATCTTCAAGGATGTATTTTATTTACAAAAACAAGGCACTGCCATGGGCGTGGCGTGCACTCCGTCGTATGCAAACCTGTTTCTCGGATCCTGGGAGAGGCAGGTTCGGCATGGCGGCGGCACCTGCGCCGCTGACCATGTGCAGTGCTGGCTGCGATACATTGATGATGTGTTCATCATATGGCAGGGGACTGAGGCCCAATTGCAGCAACTTAACGTCAATGATCTTAACATCAAGCTTACTTATGCTTTTGACAAATACAGGGTGGATTTCCTTGACGTCTCCATTGAGGCAGAGTAGGACTTTTGCAAACGGACGTCTTTAGGAAAAAGATGACTGTGAACTCTTTCCTACATGCCACTTCGTCACATGATTCCACCATTAAGGCTGTCCCAGTAGGTGAATTCCTCATGATGAGGCAGATCTGTTCATCAGAAACTACATTTGAAAATCAATTAAGAGACCTGGAGGAGAGATTCCATGACAGAGGATACAGTCGTAGGTGTATTAAAGAAGGGTATAGACGAGCAAAAAATACAGAGCATAAACATCTATTACACCCACCAAGAACTAACAACAAAGACACTAGTAATAATACAATCAGATTTATTTTGACATAACAATCAGTGGCAGTCAATGAGATATAAATTTAAAAAACATTGGTCTATCTTGCAGATGAAGTCAACGTTAGTAACATCTTTACCTAAAAATCCCCAAATGACAGCAAGGAGGAGTAAAAACCTTAAAGACATACTTGTTAAAAACCACTATGTACCTAAACAGCCAAGTCCCTTTTCCTCCAGGGCTCCAATTCAGGGCTTTTACCCATGTGGTGATTGTGTGGCATGTGTGCCAACATCCCACGGGCAACCACTTTCGAATCTGTTAGTGATGGGCGCCAATTTGAAATCCTGCATTACATATTGTGTAACATTACCCATGTAATTTACTATTTTGATCTGTGGTTGCCCTAAAGTGTACATAGGCCTGACGTCAAGACAACAGAGAATCCGAAATAGGGAGCATGTGCGGGACATCATTGCTACGAAAGAGATTAAAGACCTAACTCTATTGAAAACCATCCCCAAACATTTTAAACTACATCATGGTTGTGATCCCAAAACCTTTAAAGCATGGGGGATCGACAGAGTACAATGTGGTGTCAGAGGAGGGGATGTGGGTACTCTATTGGCCCAAAAAGATTGTAGGTGGATTACCACCCTTGATACTATGACCCCTAGTGGCCTTAATGAAAAATTAAGCTTTGCCGCTTTCCTATAAATTTCTCTGCCATTCGTTTTCAATCATTTTTATACATACTAATGCCCTGTTTTGTTCATGCTCAGTCTCCATTTTTAGATGCTTTGAGCTCGTCTCTTCCTGATCGTACAGTGTGTGATGCTATGACCTCTATTAAAGACCCATTGAGATCCAGTGGATCAGCAATCAATGAATATAAAGAAATCCCCGGCTTCTCTGAACATCATAATGTTATAATGGTGGATTGATGTAGTGGAATGTTATCCCCCTGTGGAATACCTGTGATATTGTCCATATTCTTATTGTTTTATTTTGTCCCATTCATATCATGCTTTATAGCATATCACTGTTATTTTTGCTTTGGTTTTTGTGTTACTAACACTTGTTTTACATTTTAACACATTTTGTATTCTTTCTGTCACTTTTTCCTTGCGATGTATCTATCGCCCTATTGCACTTTGCTACTGTTAGAATATTTTACCTTTAGTTAATACCCATACATACGTTTATGTATATCATCACTATTTTTCCCCCCTTTTCTTTATATATATTCCGTACCACCTGAACTCTTTGGTATATTTTATTCACTTTCCATCACGAACCATGCATTCCCATGGTCAAATTGTTTTCATTGTTCACTCACTTTCCACGCTTTACCTCACTGAGAAAAGGGACTTCCTTGTAATGTGGTCTTATCCTGTATATTATGACCTATGTTATTCTGCATTCTACTCTCCATACATACTTACTATCCAAGTTCGTTCCCTGGGGTTGCGCATGTGCGGTGATGCGAGGTGCGGATTTTCCCTGCCGGGCATCGATTCGTGAACTCTGTGTCTGCGCTATCTCCATAGTGATGCACTCTGCGCTTGCACTATCTCCATTGTGGGAGCTGCGCACGCGGGGTAGAGCCTGATGGCCCGGGATGGCTTTTCTCACGGCACCTTAGCCTAATCATGTGCATGCACCTTTTGACTAGGTCCTCCATGGGTCATAAGTTCCTCACCTGAACATTTTAGTGTATTATTTAAACTAAGCTTGAACGCATCTCTAGCAACCCTTGAAAAAGCTGTATATGCGAAACGCGTGTCGGGGGGCTTCTGTCCTTCTGGGCGACTTGAATTCATCTGACACTCATGGGTAAAGCATGCCAGGTCATACAGTTTTGTTTGGGACTCCATTTATATTCATGTTTGTATTCACTTGGATATCTGTTCAGATATGTCCATTAGTGCAGTCGTTCATGACTATTTCTTAGATGGTATCAAACTCTTGTCCGTACTCACTGTTTACTTTTTATGCTTTCGCATGGTTCATTAAGCTCAATGTAACAGCATTGATTCCTCTGTTTATTCAGACTTTGCACTACCTGTCGTTTTTACTCTGCATGTATGCATCAATTACTGTGATATTGCTGTGGTATTAATTCATATACTTATGTGGCCCTTATACAGTCCAACCTTGTTTTTGGATCATCTGTATATTTTATATCCACTCATTATTTAAATTTTGGTAATAACATTTATATTTTTCAAATTTTCTATTATATATAGTGCCTGACTCCTGTTTCATAGTTTTAAGTTATCATGTGTTGGAGTTTCTATTTTGTTACTTTTTTCTTATAATTTGCAGGTGCTTAACCGTACGTAGGAATCACCTAACCAATAACGTGTCCTGTGAGACTTATGTTGATTAGACTGTGTGAAGAGGCTTCATGCTGATAGGACAGCCTCAGAGGCTGTGAGGTGGCTCCACCTCTGGAGAATCACTTCTGTTACCTCCCAGTTGTCCAATAAAGGCTCATTTACATATTTAGAAAAATGCTCATAACTTTGCAAATAATAAAAGTTTTTTTTAAAACTAACACACTGTAGTTATCAGCAGCAAAGCGCCTATTAGATTAGTTAGGAGATAGGGAATTTATATGCTGGTGACAGAGTCCCTTTAAGGGGGTTTTAGACTAGGCAATTATAGAATGCTCGTTGCCGATAATTGCCTTGAGTAAACAGCAAATGCTCATTCATCTGCTGATTGTATAGTTTTAAAAAAACTTAAATATTATTGTTGCTGGCAGCACATCTCCCTGTGTAAACAGGGAGACGCTGCCGAAATGATAACAATGTATGGGGACGAGAGATCGGAGTAACGACCGCTCGTCCCTATACTAGCTCATTGTGACAGGATCAAACGAGCGCCGATCAACGAGCTGTCTCGATGATCTGCGCTCGCTGCACCGGCCAAAATTGGCCGGTGTAATAGGGCCTTTACACTATACACACAGATAAGGTTCTGTATGCATCCACCCTGTCACTCTCTGGTGTCTGGACATGAAGGCTGTACTCCATGACTTCCTGGATACTGTAATAATGTATGACATTTATCTGTCAGTTGACTCTTATTCATTTCAGCTGCCATAAAGTACACATCCTATTGTACTGTCTTTACAGACAATACCGTAAATAATTGTGTGCCTCCAATATGGCTGTCCCCAGGAAAGTTTTTTTAAAGGTAAAAATTATGTAGCTACACTATTTTAAAAAAAATTATAAAAAAATACATTATTTGAAGAGACACTTCCTTTAAAGATGACCTGTCACTAGGTTAAATAATGCAAACTGTGATTCTCACGAGGTGAAGCCAGCTGTGCAGTTGTCCAATCCTCACAAGGCAGCTTCAGACCGGCCTGGTACAGCGTGATGTCGCCAGAATAACCTTATCTCATGAAACCATGTTGGTTGAAGACTTCAGAGTGGGTCTGAAGCTGCCTCGCGCTGATTGAATAGTGTCAGAGTCTGTAAAGCTGGTTCCATCTAGGTATAATCAGTGTAGTTCACGTCCTTTTGGCTAACCACCGGGAATTAGCATATAGGACGCCAACACAATGGGGGCCATATCTCAGGAATGGGGTCCCAGGATAAATGGATGACCATATGAACATCCATTTTTCCCCCCAAACTGTGTTTAAAATTTTCTTTGTGTTTGATTTCTAAAAAAATAAAAGAAACCTATGTATGCTTGAGTATGAAATTGGAAGCAAGCAGAGGTACAGTAGGCACTATCTTTTGGCTCAGTATATCTTGGAGGTTGTACAGAGCCATAATACAGTAGTGTGCATGAGGCCTTAAAGAGGCTCTGTCACCACATTATAAGTGCCCTATCTTGTACATAATATGATCGGTGCTGTAATGTAGATTACAGCAGTGTTTTTTATTTAGAAGAACGATCATTTTTGACAGAGTTATGACCTATTTTAGCTTTATGCTAATGAGTTTCTTAATCGACAACTGGGCGTGTTCTACTTTTTGACCAAGTGGACGTTGTGGAGAGAAGTGTATGACGCTGACCAATCAGTGACCAATCAGCGTCATACACTTCTCCCCATTCATTTACACAGCACATAGTGATCTTATTACATCACTATGTGCAGCCACATAAACACACTATAACGAATACAAAAGTGTTCTGACAGTGAATATACATTACCTCCAGCCAGGACGTGATGTCTATTCAGAATCCTGATACTTCTGTAGCGTCTGTGTGATATTTACAGCAAGGCAAGCGTAATCTCGCGATATTACGATGTAACCTGTCATTTAAAATGAGATTACGCTTGCCTTGCTGTAAATATCACACAGATTCTACAGAAATGTCAGGATTCTGAATAGACATCACATCCTGGCTGGAGGTAATGTATGTTCACTGTCAGGACACTTGAGTAACGTTGTAGTGTGTGTATGTGGCTGCACATAGTGATGTAATAAGAATGCTTTCTGCTGTGTAAATTAATGGGGAGAAGTGTATGACGCTGATTGGTCAGTGATTGGTCAGCGTCACTCCTCTGTACAACGCCCACTTGGTCATATAGTAAAACACGCCCAGTTGTCCATTAAGAAAATCATTAGCATAAAGCTAATTTAGGTCATAACTCTGTCAAAAATGGTTGTTTTTCTAAATAAAAAACACTGCTGTAATCTACATTACATCGCCGATCACATCATGTACAATATAGGCCACTTATAATGTGGTGACAGAGCCTCTTTAAGGTTCCTCCCATATTTGCTCACTGTTCTCCATGATGCTGGATTATTTTTTAAAAAAAAGCCATTTAAGAAGAGCTTGTTGGATGGGGCAGTCGCTAAATCCAAATTTCAATATATTGTTTTGTGGGCATAATAAATATTAAGGTATAATGGAAATATGTGGGGGTTCATATTCATATACTTTGTTCATGGTATGTTATTTTTTGTAACATGCACAGTACACATAATTGCTAATATAGAGATTACAACTAGTGTAAATGATGGTGTGATAGTCTTTTATAGTGACAGAAGTCAGCAATTCTTTTATGATGTATTGAGTTCCATTGTTCAAAGTCAAATTAATTCCCTAGAATAAGAATTTTGTTTTCAGTTTATTTTTGCCAAGTTTGAGAGAACAATAGTCAAATCGATTCTTCTATTGTTTTTTTGTGAACCAGCGAATTGGCGTAAACCAAATCATCTTATTCACTACGCATTAAAATCCTAGTTTGTTATTGCTGATATATGTACTATGTATTGCATACTAGGTATACTTTTCTAATCACACTGTACTACATTCGCTATAAGTAGGAGTCAAAATGCCATATGTGTGTGTGTATGTTTAAAACAAAAGTATACTGTCATATACCAGCACACTCTTTTGGCGTCTATGCTGAACGTGCGCACTGAATGTGGAGTGAACATAGCCTCACTGTATATATTTATATGTTATGGGGAACAACGGGGTGGAGGATGACCAAGTTTACAAGAGAAGAACTATGGGAATACTCATGTCATGGACATGACATATATAGCTTTATAGTTCACAACTAGCATGGTCTTCCTGTGGCGTAGCTATAGGGGTCACAACGGTCGCAGTTGCGACCGGGCCCACTTTGCCACACATCGCTGAGCGCGCTTTCAACTGTATTTGCGTCCTCAGGACGTAAATACAGTTCAGTGCAATGCTGGAGCCCTGCTCCAGCATTCACTGTGCCACGAAGGGCTCGGCGCAAGCAGGCGCAATGTAGTGGCGTCATCGCACCTTTCTACGCCGAGTCACTCCCAGAACAGACCGGAAAAGAAGGATTCTCCACCCGTGGTGGGAACAGGGATAGGCAAGTAATTATGTTATTATTTTTCTATTAGGTACGTCCTTATGGGGGCATTATACTGGGTATGGAAGGGGGGCATTATACTGGGTATGGGAGTGGCTCATATGTTTGTTGCTGAGGGGGCATTAAACTATATGGAGGCATTATACTGTATAGGACAGCTGAGGGGGCATCATACTGTATGGGACAGCTATGGGGGCATTATACTGTATAGGGCAGCTATAGGGGGCATTATACTGTATGTGGCATCTATGGAGGGAATTATACTGTATAGGATAGCTATGGGGGCATTATACTGTATGGGACAGCTATGGGGGCATTATCCTGTATGGGGGCACATTATACTATATGGGACAGCTATGGGGGGCTTTATACTGTATGGGGGCATTATACTGTATGTGACGAGCTATTGCGGAATTATACTGTGTGGGGCTTTATACTGCATGGGGGCATTATACTGTATGGGACAGCTATGGGTGGAATTGTACTGCATGGGACAGCTATGGGGCATTATACTGTGTGGGGCATTATATTGTTTGGGACAGCTATGGTGGGCATTAAACTGTGTGGGGGATGTTATACTGTATGGGACGCCTATGGTGGGCATTATACTGTATGGGGGATGTTATACTGTATGTGGCAGCTATGGGGGGCATTATACTATATGGGACATTATAGTGTATGGGGCAGCTATAGGGGCATTATACTGTATGGGACATTATAGTGTATGGCACAGCTATGGGGGCATTATACTGTATGTGGCAGCTATGGGGGGCATTATACTGTATGGGGTCATTATATTATATGGAGTGCATTGTACTGTATGGGGGCATTATACTGTATATGACAGCTGCTGAGGGTGCATTATACTATATGGAGGGCATTATACTGTATAGGACAGCTGAGGGGGCATTATAAGGTATGGGGGCATTATACTGTATGGGACAGCTATGGGGGGCATTATACTGTATGGGCAGCTATAGGGGGCATTATACTATATGGGGCATTATAATGTATGTGGCAGCTATGAAGGGCATTATACTGTCTGGGGGCATTATACTGTATGGGACAGCTATGGGGGGCATTATACTGTATGGGAGGCATTATACTGTATGGGACAACTATGGGGGCATTATACTGTATGGGGGCATTATACTGTATGGGATATCTATGGGGGGCTTTATACTGTATGGCGGCATTATTCTCTATGTGGTAGCTATTGGGAGCATTATACTGTGTGGGGAATTATACTGTATGGGACAGCTATGGGGGCTTTATACTGTATGGGATATTATAGTGTATGGAGCAGCTATGGGGACATTATACTGTATGTGGCAGCTATGTGGGGCATTATACTGTCAGAGGAGGGGATGTCGGTACTCTATAGGCTTAAAAAGAGTGTAGGTGGATTACCATTCTTGGTACTATGACCCCTAGTGGCCTTAAGGAAAAATTACGTTTTGCCGCTTTCTTATAAATTTCTGAGCATGAACAAAACAGGGCAATAGTATGTATAAAAATGATTAAAAACAAATGGCAGCCTCCAATTTTAGATGCTTTGATCTCGTCTCTTCCTGATCGTACAGTGTGTGATGCTATGACCTCTATTATAGACCCATTGAGATCCAGTGGATCGGCAATCAATGAATATAAAGAAATCCCCGGCTTCTCTGAACATCATAATGTTATAATGGTAGATTGATGTAGTGGAATGTTATCCCCATCTGGAATACCTGTGATATTGTCCATATTCTTATTGTTTTATTTTGTCCCATTCATATCATGCTGTATAGCAGGGGTCTCAAACTCGGCCGGGTAATTGGGCCGCATATAGAAAAAATGGGAAGTTGACGGGCCGCATTACTTTCAAATTTGATACAATACAAAATTACTGTTAATCAATTAGTTATTCGAACTACTATAACACTATATTACTAGAATAATAACACTATATTACTAGAATAATATCGCTAGGTTTAAAATTTGAAATATTTCTCCAAGTGCTTATTTCAACAATGCAGCTTTCCAGTTTAAAGAGGCTCTGTCACCAGATTTTGCAACCCCTATCTGCTATTGCAGCAGATCGGCGCTGAAATGTAGATAAGAGTAACGTTTTTATTTTTAAAAAACAAGCATTTTTGGCCAAGTTATGACCATTTTTGTATTTATGCAAATGAGGCTTGCAAAAGTACAACTGGGCGTGTTGAAAAGTAAAAGTACAACTGGGAGTGTATTATGTGCGTACATCGGGGCGTGTTTACTACTTTTACTAGCTGGGCGTTGTGTATAGAAGTATCATCCACTTCTCTTCAGAACGCCCAGCTTCTGGCAGTGCAGACACAGCCGTGTTCTCGAGAGATCACGCTGTGACGTCACTTCCCCAGGTCCTGCATCGTGTCAGACGAGCGAGGACACATCGGCACCAGAGGCTACAGTTGATTCTGCAGCAGCATCAGCGTTTGCAGGTAAATCGATGTAGCTACTTACCTGCAAACGCTGATGCTGCTGCAGAATCAACTGTAGCCTCTGGTGCCGATGTGGCCGACACGATGCAGGACCTGTGAGTGACGTCACAGATCTGCGCTGCCAGAAGCTGGGTGTTCTGAAGAGAAGTGGATGATACTTCTCATCAGAACGCCCAGCTAGTAAAAGTAGTAAACACGCCCCGATGTACGCACACAATACACGCCCAGTTGTACTTTTACTTTTCAACACGCCCAGTTGTACTTTTGCAAGCCTCATTTGCATAAATACAAAAATGGCCATAACTTGGCCAAAAATGCTCGTTTTTAAAAAATAAAAACGTTACTGTAATCTACATTGCAGCGCCTATCTGCTGCAATAGCAGATAGGGGTTGCAAAATCTGGTAACAGAGCCTCTTTAAGTGTCGCTAAATGCAGTCCGGCGGCTCAGTTAGCACACATGTCAAGATTGGGCAGCCCCTTTTTAGATAGTGCCGCAGTGCCCTCTGTGGATGCTGCCGCAGTGCCCTCTGTGGATGCTGCCGCAGTGCCCTCTGTGGATGCTGCCGCAGTGCCCTCTGTGGATAATGCAACACACCCCTAGATAAGGCCACAGTGCCCTCTGTAGATAAGGCCACAGTGCCCTCTGTAGATAAGGCCACAGTGCCCTCTGTAGATAAGGCCAGTGTCCTCTTCAGATACTGTCACACACTAACTTGTAGATAACGCCACAGTGCCCTCTGTAGAGGCTGCCACAGTGCCCTCTGTAGAGGCTGCCCCAGTGCCCTCTGTAGAGGCTGCCCCAGTGCCCTCTGTAGAGGCTGCCCCAGTGCCCTCTGTAGAGGCTGCCCCAGTGTCCTCTGTAGAGGCTGCCCCAGTGATGTCAGGGGCTTGCCCAGAGCTGGAGTCCCAGGCAGAGCGCTAGTAGGCTCTTCCTGGGACTCCAGCTGTGCTGCTGAGATCACTGGGACTCCTGCTCTGGGGAAGCCCCTGACATCATTGTCGATGTATGGACAGCGATGTCAGAGGCTTCCCCAGAGTCCCGGAGCAGAGCCGATAATAGCGCTCTGCCCTGGACTCCGCTCTGGGGAAGACCCTGACACACTGTCCATATATGGGCAGCGATGTCAGGGAATTCCACAGAGTCCCGGAGAAGAGCCGATACTAGCGCTCTGCCCGGGACTCCGCTCTGGTGAAGACCCTGACACACTGTCCATATATGGGCAGATATGTCAGGGAATTCCGCAGCGTCCCGGAGCAGAGCCTATACTAGCGCTCTGCCCGGGACTCCGCTATGGGGAAGACCCTGACACACTGTCCACATATGGGCAGCGATGTCAGGGAATTCCACAGAGTCCCGGAGCAGAGCCTGTACTAGCGCTCTGCCCGGGACTCCGGCTCTGGGGAAGCCCCAGACATCGCTGTTCATATGTGGACAGCAATGTCAGGGAATTCCACAGAGTCCAGGAGCAGAGCCGACACCAGCGCTCTGCTCCGCTCTGGGCAAGACCCTGACACACTGTCCATATATGGGCAGCGATGTCAGGGAATTCCACAAAGTCCCGGAGCAGAGCCGACACCAGCGCTCTGCTCGGGACTCCAGCTCTGGGGAAGCCCCAGACATCGCTGTTCATATGTGGACAGCGATGTCAGGGAATTCCAGAGTCTCAGAGCAGAGCCGATACTAGCGGCTCTGTGTCCCACGGGCCGCAGATGACAGTCCCAGGGGCCGCATGAGGCCCGCGGGCCGCGAGCTTGAGACCCCTGCTGTATAGCATATCACTGTTATTTGTGCTCCGGATTTTGTGTTACTAATGATGTATCTATCGCCTTATTGCACTTTATTACCTTTGCTACTATTAGAATATTTTACTTTTAGTTGGTACCCATAGATATGTATATGTATATCATCACTATTTCTTCCCCTTTTCTTTATATATATTCTGTACCACCTGAACTCTTAGTACATTTTTCTCACTTTCCATCAGCAACCGTGCATTTCCATGGCCAGATTATTTTCTTTGTTCACTCACTTTCCACGCTTTACCTCACTGATAAAAGGGACTTCCTTGTAATGTGGTCTTATCCTGTATATTATTACCTATGTTATCCTGGATTGTACTCTCCATACATACTTACTATCCAAGTTCGTTCACTGGGGTTGCGCGTGCGCGGTGATGCGAGGCGCAGAGTTTTCCTTCCGGGCATCGATTTGTGCGCTCTGCACCTGCACTATCTCCCTAGTGACGCGTCCTGCGAGGGGGCATTATACTGTATGGGGGGCATTATACTGTATGGGGCAGCTAAGGGGGCATTATACTGTATGGGACATTATAGTGTATGGCACAGCTATGGAGGGCATTATACTGTATTTGGCATCTATGGGGAGCATTATACTGTATGGGGGCATTATATTATATGGAGTACATTGTACTGTATGGGGGCATTATACTGTATATGACAGCTGCTAAGGGTGCATTATACTATATGGAGGGCATTATACTGTATAGTACAGCTGAGGGGGGCATTATACTGTATGGGGCAGCTATAGGGTGCATGATAATGTATGTGGCAGCTATGGAGGGCATTATACTGTCTGAGGGCATTATACTGTATGGGACAGCTATGGGGGGAATTATACTTTATGGGGGGCATTATACTGTATGGGACAATTATGGGGGGCATTATACTGTATTGGGGCATTATACTGTATGCGGTAGCTATGGGGGTCTTTATACTGTATGGGGGCATTATACTCTATGTGGCAGCTATGGGGAGTATTATACTGAGTGGGGAATTATACTATATGGGACAGCTATGGGGGCTGTATAGTGTATGGGACATTATAGTGTATGGCGCAGCTATGGGGACTTATACTGTATGAGGCAGCTATGTGTGGCAATATACTGTGGGGGCAGCTATGTGGGCATTATACTGTGGGGGCAGCTATGGGGGGCATTATACTGTGTAGGGGCATCTATGGGTGCATTATACTGTGTGTGCAGCTATGGGGGGCATTATACTGTGTGGGGGCAGCTATGGGGCATTATACTGTGCAGTCAGCTATGGGGAGCATTATACTGTGGAGGCATTCACGGGGTCTGTCAGGCAAGGCAGCTGGGCATAGGCGTGCGCAGGGGTCCGGTGCGGTTGGGAAGGGGTAGGGGGGCCCAAGCTGAATTCTTGCACCAGGGCCCGTGAGCCTTTAGCTACGCCCCTGTGGTCTGCCATAGAAAAAACTGACAGAAATGTGAAAAGAAGGATATAGTAGGTATGTCACTTGGGTAATGTTTAATTGGGCATTTTAAGCCATCTTTACTCACAACAAATTGGGCTATCTTAGTAGATCAGAATGTTACTTCTTGAGGCAAAAGCTGTATAAATTTTCAGTAACAGGTGATAAACATCTCACCGGTTATTATCTAATGTACTGCCCATGGGTTATCAACATAGAGTGGGATCTAACCAGTCACTCAACACAAGCAAATAATTTATCTACCATGCTATACTATACAGTGAAGGAAATAAGTATTTGATCCCTTGCTGATATTGTAAGTTTGCCCACTGTCAAAGTCATGAACAGTCTAGAATTTTTAGGCTAGGTTAATTTTACCAGTGAGAGATAGATTATATATATATAAAAAAAAAAAAAGAAAATCACATAGTCAAAATTATATATATTTATTTGCATTGTGCACAGAGAAATAAGTATTTAATCCCCTGCCAACCATTAAGAGTTCAGATTCCTCCAGACCAGTTACACGCTCCAAATCGACTTGGTGCCTGCATTAAAGACAGCTGTCTTAAATGGTCACCTGTATAAAAGACTCCTGTCCACAGACTCAATTAATCAGTCTGACTCTAACCTCTACAACATGGGCAAGACCAAAGAGCTTTCTAAGGATGTCAGGGACAAGATCATAGACCTGCACAACGCTGGAATGGGCTACAAAACCATAAGTAAGACGCTGGGTGAGAAGGAGACAACTGTTGCTGCAATAGTAAGAAAATGGAAGACATACAAAATGACTGTCGATCAACATCGATCTGGGGCTCCATGCAAAATCTCACCTCGTGGGGTATCCTTGATCCTGAGGAAGGTGAGAGCTCAGCCGAAAACTACACAGGGGGAACTTGTTAATGAGCTCAAGGCAGCTGGGACCACAGTCACCAACAAAACCATTGGTAACACATTACGCCGTAATGGATTAAAATCCTGCAGTGCCCGCAAGGTCCCCCTGCTCAAGAAGGCACATGTACAGGCCCGTCTGAAGTTTGCAAATGAACATCTGGATGATTCTGAGAGTGATTGGGAGAAGGTGCTGTGGTCAGATGAGACTAAAATTTAGCTCTTTGGCATTAACTCAACTCGCCGTATTTGGAGGAAGAGAAATGCTGCCTATGACCCAAAGAACACCGTCCCCACTGTCAAGCATGGAGGTGGAAACATTATGTTTTGGGGGTGTTTCTCTGCTAAGGGCACAGGACTACTTCACCGCATCAATGGGAGAATGGATGGAGCCATGTACCGTCAAATCCTGAGTAACAACCTCCTTCCCTCCACCAGGACATTAAAAATGGCTCGTGGCTGGGTCTTCCAGCACGACAATGAGCCAAGGCAACAAAGGAGTGGCTCAAAAAGAAGCACATTAAGGTCATGGAGTGGCCTAGCCAGTCTCCAGACCTTAATCCCATCGAAAACTTATGGAGGGAGCTGAAGATCCGAGTTGCCAAGCGACAGCCTCGAAATCTTAATGATTTACAGATGATCTGCAAAGAGGAGTGGGCCAAAATTCTATCTAACATGTGTGCAAACCTCATCATCAACTACAAAAAACGTCTGACTGCTGTGCTTGCCAACAAGGGTTTTGCCACCAAGTATTAAGTCTTGTTTGCCAAAGGGATCAAATACTTATTTCTCTGTGCACAATGCAAATAAATATATATAATTTTGACAATGTGATTTTCAGTTCTTTTTTTTTAATATAATCTATCTCTCACTGGTAAAATTAACCTAGCTTAAAAATTCTAGACTGTTCATGTCTTTGACAGTGGGCAAACTTACAAAATCAGCAAGGGATCAAATACTTATTTCCTTCACTGTATATCCTGGCCACTTATAAAATGTAAGATAAGGACATGTGATAATCCGTTTTTCATTGCTTAAGTCACTCAATCTATCAATCAATGTATAGTATGTATATATATATATATATATATATATACATATATATATATACATATATATATATACTGTATATAAATTAATATCTGTTATCTGTGCATGTTCTTTATGCACGGCCAAACGACTGAACCAATCTGCACCACATTCAGCACATAAGTATGCAATTATGGCACCACTGGCTTCCACATCCGGGACCTTCATATCACATCAGATGACCTATATTAGCCAATACTAGCGCGCAGGTCCTTTATTCTTAGCCTCACTCACATACACACAGTTTTAGACCAGGTTTCCATAACAACCAAGCAATTTTTCTTTACTCTACGTGTTACTCGCCATAAACGAACTGTACCTATACTGGATTTGAGCATTCTCATAAATTGAACCCCTTTCAGACCAGTCATGCCTCCAAAAAGGAACCTGCACTTGGACTTTATTGGATATGTTGGCTTCATATCAGTAAGAAATTATGTTTTTAACCACACACACAAACAACAAATGAATAGACCAGTGTTATCTGTTATCAGCCATTATAGCAAATGTCTGTTTGTCGTCCTCTATAGGCATCCAAATACCTGAACTATTTGACCACAAATTTGGCACAGAGGTACATCGGGTGTTCAGGAAGGTTTTCGTAAATGCCCCGACCTTGTTGTTCTCTGTTGTCAGCCATTATCACATGATCACGATCCAATACTATAAAAGCGAATACAGTCATTCGCTTTTATAGTAAAGATGTTTTTATCTGGCAATAGCAGGTAGTGCACTTTACAAGATAATCCTGGATGGGAAGGTACAGGGGAGCGGTTACCCATAGCAACCAATCAGATTACTGATGGCCCGGAGGAAAGTTGCATTACTAGCAGTAGAGACTCCTCTTGCCCAACTGCAAGCTCATCAAATGTGTCCTACTGCTGCTCGAGCTGCTGAAACTCCTCAGCAAACTCTGGCTTTCTCAGCAACAGATCAGACAGGTGGCTCTCAGAAGTGCAGAGGCTCCTGCCCAAATCCAGGCCAGTCAGCAAGCTGATAGAGCCCATCATGTTCAGCGTGCTAATGAGTGGGCTTTCATGCATGATGCTGTTTCAATTATGATCCAACCATATTCTATGGCCAACTTGTAATAAAACTGCCAACAGTCTTATGACTCCATTTCCTACCAGTTTAGCTGTTAAGTATTTAGGAAGTTAAAATTGAAATAAACAATGTGTAACTGCTGGGGTATATAGGGCTACTAGCAATTTCCCCGTAAACCAAGAAAATATGAGGGCATGGTTTAGACTCCTGGGCACCCTGGGAACAACTCCAATCAACACACTAACCGAGAGACCGACAGGTTATACCCGGGCAGCGCCGGGTACTTTTTCTATATATAACTTAATATGACTTAAAGCGGTACCTTACTTTTCAGGTGACTTCAGAATAAGCTGTTATATGTTTGTACTCCCTTTCCATAGACTTCTATGGGCAGCCTGTCTGCATCTCCCTCTCTCTTCTGTTAGCATCCCTCTCCATAGACTTCTATGGGCAGCGTGTCTGTGTCTCTTCTCTGCTCCTGCTCCCCCACACCTCCTTATAGACTTCTAAGCAATGTGTCTGTTTGTCTCACTCTGCCCCTTCCTCCTGCTCCCCCCTTCCCTTTCTACATACTTCTATGGGAAGAGTGCTTGTGTCTGTGTCTTTCTCTCCCTGCTCCCCCTCCCTCCCATACACGTCTATGGGCAGGCTGTAAAGAGACACATTCCCAATTACTGAAGTCTGTCTCTTCTGTTCTGTAACTAGGGATGGATTTTGCTTGACAACAGGTTGTGTACAGCAGCTTAGAGGAAGAGAGATACCTAGTGGCAGTAATTTCACACAGAATTTGCATGAATAAAAAAAACCTACATTTTAACAGCAAGTAAATAACAAAGTTGATATATATCAGGTATACTATAAGATTAGCATAAGTTGTTTGAAAAGTTTTACATAAGGATTAAACAAACCCATTTTCAATATCTAAAATTCATAATAAGTTTGGCAGCAGAGATCAATACTGTCCAGCTAGTTTTTCTACATTATTTTTAAGTATTTGGAACATACTTGTAAAAATTCTAAATGCATGGTCCTGTCGCAAACCTCCATTGCCCAGAATTTTTGATCCGTAAAAAATGCATTTAACTTCTTTATTTGGTAATGATCCATAATTCTTGTTTATATGGATCCTCATCTCATCTGATGCACAAATATATGCGAGTGAGAAATGCCCTTTTATAAATTAATTTAAATGGTAGTTAATATTTTTATAGTAATTAAAACAGAAGCAGTATTATTAAAATCAATTTGGTGCATTTAATTTTAGATTTAATTAAAAACAGATGTTTGCGGCCGATAAGATACTTTTAAAAAGTGTCTAGAAAAAGAGGTGTGGCTTAGTGGGGAGACATTGTGGCTTCAATGCTCCAACATGCGCTAAACAAAAACTAAGCCAACCAGGAGTTGGGATAAGGAAGAGAAAATTTCTTAGCATGTCTAGCAAGATGCGCAAAATTTATCATAAAGCATGCGCCACTGTGATAAATCTTCAGACTGCTTGGTCTAAGTTTACACTGTCAAAATCTTACACAGCTTAATAAATCTGTCCCAGTTTAAAGAAACATAGGCAGAGAATGATTTACATTTTTATTGTAAGTAGGAACAAATTGTGTTATGTGGAACAATAAAATGTTTTTAGTTCTCTGTTACATTACTTATAGGATTCTAAAGTATCTTGCAGTTCTGTGCCAAAGAGAAGTGCTGAGTTATCACAATAAAGTCAGGTGCTGGAATAAAGAACTTTTACTGACTTTTTATTCACAATTTTAACCTAGTATCTATTTTTAAAAATATTGGGGCACATTTACTAATACTGTCTTCAATTTAGACAGCTTAAGCCTTATTCACACGAAAAATGGCCGTTTTCAGAACAATGATGTTTTATGGGTGGATTCACACGGCAGTTTTTTTAACGGCCCGTGAATAATGGCCGTCAAAAATAGGACATGTCCTATTTTTGGCCGTTTTCACGGCGAGACGGCCCCCATAGAAGTCAATGGATCAGTTTTTAACGTCTGTCAATACATGTAACAACCGTTAAAAACGATTCTGTGACATGGGGATTGGCAAGGGAACTACTAGTTTCCTTGCTGGCTATCGGCGGCTCAATGACACTCACCGATGCAGTGCTCTCTTCTGGTGTGGTCGCTAGTCTTCACGGGTTTTGCGAAGACGAAGCGATGACGTCATCGCGCCGCCTTCGCAGATCCCATGAAGACGAGAGACTACACGTGAAGTCGGCGCTGCATCGGTGAGTGTCATCGCGTCGCCTTCGTATATTCAGTGACGATGAGAGACCTTACCTGAAGAAGACAGCGCTGCATCAGTGAGTATGTAGGGCATTCGAGTTGGGCTGTGTGGCATCATCTACATCGGGGCTGTGTGGCATCACATACAGGGAAGTGTGTGGCATCACATACAGGGAAGTGTGTGGTATCACATACAGGGAGGCTGTGTGGCATCACATACAGGGGGCTGTGTGGCATCACATACAGGGAGGTGTGTGGCATCACATACAGGGAGGTGTGTGGCATCACATACAGGGCGGTGTGTGGCATCACATACAGGGCGGTGTGTGGCATCACATACAGGGAGGTGTGTGGCATCACATACAGGGAGATGTGTGGCATCACATACAGAGAGATGTGTGGTATTCCATACAGGGAGGTGTGTGGCATCCCATACAGGAAGGTGTGTAGCATCCCATACAGGGAGGTGTGTGGCATCACATACAGGGTGGCTGTGTGGCATCACATACAGGGTGGCTGTGTGGCATATACAAGAAGGTGTGTGGCATCATATACAGGGAGGCTGTGTGGCATCATATACAGGGAGGAACATGTGACCTTCTTTTGGTTGTTTTCAGGGGGTTGGGACAAAAAAAAGCCTGACCAATGAAATTCATCCGTTTTTTTTAACGCCCATTAAAAACTGATGTCAAACGGCCATTAAAAACGGACAGAAGGACTGGAAATGGATGAAAATTTAGAGACACACTGATGCAAAATGGCCATGAAAAACTGACAGTTGATCAGTTTTTAATGTACATTTTTTTTCACTGTCGTGTGAATATAGCCTTAGAATTAGACTCAATGTACCAAATTAAAGAGGCTCTGTCACCACATTATAAGTGGCCTAAATTGTACAGGATGTGATCGGCGATGTAATGTAGATTACAGCAGTGTTTTTTATTTAGAAAAACAATAATTTTTGCTAATGAGTTTCTCAATGGACAACTGGGCATGTTATACTATATGCGGAGAGAAGTGTATGTCGCAGACCAATCAGTGACCAATCAGAGTCATACACTTCTGTCCATTCATTTATACAGCACATAGTGATATAGCTATATCGCTATGTGCAGCCACATAAACACACTATAACATTACTGCAGTGTCATGACAATGAATATACATTACCTCCAGCCAGGACGTGATGAGTATTCAGAATCCTGACACTTCACTAATACAATCCCGACACTACGGCACAGCAAGCGTAATCTCGTTTGAAATGACAGTTTACAGCGTAATCTCGCGAGATTACGCTTTCTGTGCTGTAGTGTCGGGATTGTATTAGCGAAGTGTCAGGATTCTGAAAACACATCACGTCCTGGCTGGAGGTAATATATATTCATGTTATGACACTGCAGTAACGTTATAGTGTGTTTATGTGCCTGCACATAGCGATATAGCTATATCGCTATGTGCTGTATAAATGAATGGAGAGAAGTGTATGACGTTGATTGGTCAGTGATTGGTCAGCGACATGCACTTCTCTCCACATATAGTAAAACATGCCCAGTTGTTCATTGAGAAACTCATTAGCATAAAGCTAATATAGGTCATAACTTTTTCTAAATAAAAAACACTGCTGTAATCTAAATTACAGCACCGATCATGTCACGTACAATATAGGCCACTTATAATGTGGTGACAGAGCCTCTTTAAACCCAGTGGCTGAATGATAAATTTGGTGCATCTTTATACACTTCTGTCTAAGTTTATACCACCTATTGGATGGCCACCACTTGTTTGCTCCAACATTTTTGGGTGCAAATTAGAACATCTTACAGGGAACCTGTCACCAGCATTTCACCTATTAAACCAGCAATACCTGGTGATAGTGGGTGAAAAATAATTTCTATATAACCTATAATTGTCGTCAAAGTCTGCTCTGTAGCTTTAGTATTCAGTCTTTTGTGTTCCCATACGGTATGCTAATGAGCATAAAATAGTCATATCTTCGTTTGAAAAGAGTCAAATCTTCATTCCTCAAGTCTTTCCGAGTTTACCCCGCCTCCTTACTTTTGATTGACGACTCCTCGCCTTCCCCCAACACACAAAATCCAGCGCTTGTGCATTGATGGCCTCTTCTGTTGTGTGTGCACAAAGAGACACCGGATTATTACGTTAAAAAGTGCAAAATGTTTGCAGATCGTTATTTGTAGTCGGAGGAGTTTAGGAGCGGGGATAACGGCAATGAACTTTTGATAGCAGCGGCCAGTGAGGGATAAGTAAAGTTCAATAGGTGAAATGCTGGGGACAGGTTCCCTTTAAGCCCTGACCTTTCCCCACTAAGCCACGCCCCCATATCAGATAAGTACATAAAACACTTTATAAATTTGGTGCACATCATGTGTGCAAGAAATGTAGCTCAATATGAGGCAGAATTCTGATCCATTTGGATTAGTCAATCTACCCCATTGTGTGTAATCTGAATAAATTGGGCCTTTTAATTCCTGTGAATGTACAATTTCCCTCACCATGCTTGAATCGGCATGATGTTACATAGTTAGTATGGTTGAAAAAAGACACATGTCCATCAAGTTCAACCAAGGGATGGGAAAAAGAGAAGGGATGAAACAAAAATTCTACACATTGACATAGGAGCTGATATTTTTTCGTTCTAGGAAATTATCTAAGCCTTTTTTAAAGCCATCTACTGTCCCTGCTGTGACAGCTCCTGCGGTAGACTATTCCATAGATTCACAGTTCTCACAGTAAAGAAGGCTTGTCGTCTCTGCAGATTGAACCTTTTTTGTCTCCAGACGGAGGGAGTACCCTCTTGTTTTTTTAGGGCGTTTTACATGGAACAGGATTTCACCATATTTTTTCTATGTGCCATTAATATATTTAGATAAATTACATAGTTACATAGTTAGTATGGTTGAAAAAAGACACATGTCCATTAAGTTCAACAAAGGGATGGGAAAATGGAAGGGAAAAAATTCTCATAGGAGCTGATATTTTTTCGTTCTAGGAAATTATCTAAGCCTTTTTTTAAAGCCATCTACTGTCCCTGCTGCGACCAGCTCCTGCGGTAGGCTATTCCATAGATTCACAGTTCTCACAGCAAAGAAGGCTTGTCACCTCTGCAGATTGAACCTTTTTTTCTCCAGACGGAGGGAGTGCCCCCTTGTTTTTTTAGAGGGTTTTACATGGAACAGGATTACACCATATTTTTTGTATGTGCCATTCATATATTTATATAAGTTAATCATGTCCCCCCTTAGTTGTCTCTTTTCAAGGCTAAATAGGTTTAGTTCTTTTAATCTTTCCTCATAACTTAGATTCTCCATGCCCCTTATTAGCTTAATTGATCTTCTTTGTATTTTTTCCAACTCCAGGACATCCTTTCTATGAACTGGAGCCCAGAACTGAACTGCATATTCTAGATGAGGCCTCACTAATGCTTTGTAAAGTGGTAATATCATATCCCTGTCCCACGAGTCCATGCCTCTCTTAATACACGACAATATCTTGCTGGCCTTTGAAGCAGCTGATTGACATTGCATGCTATTATTTAGTTTATGATTTACCAGTATAGCTTCCCCTAGGACATATGATGCATGCAGATTGTTGGTACTAAGATGCATAACTTTACTTTTATCTACATTAAACTTCATATGCCAAGTGGATGCCCAAACATTTAGCGTGTTCAAATCAGCTTGCAATTCATAAACATCTTCCATAGACTGAACATTACTACATAGCTTGGTGTCATCTGCAAAAATAGAAATAGTGCTATTAATCCCATCCTCTATATCATTAATACATAAGTTGAATAATAGTGGTCCCAGCACTGAACCCTGGGGTACACCACTTATAACCGGGGACCATTCAGAGTAGGAATCATTTACCACAACTCTCTGGATACGGTCCTTGAGCCAATTCTCAATCCAATTACAAACTATACTGTCTAAACCTATAGTCCTTAATTTACCTATTAGACATCTATGAGAGACAGTTTCAAATGCCTTTGCACAGTCCAAAAACACTATATCCACAGCGGCCCCTCTGTCTAGGCTTCTACTAACCTCTTCATAAAAACAAATCAGGTTGGTTTGACAACTTCTGTCACTTATAATACTATTTCTTGTCACATACTCCTGTATATAGTCCCTCAATAACCCCTCAAATATTTTTTCTACGATAGATGTTAAGCTTACTGCTCTATAATTACCCGGGGAAGACCTAGAGCCCTTTTTGAAAATAGGCACCACATTTGCCCTGCGCCAGGCACTATACCAGTCACTAGAGAATCTCTGAATATTATGAAGAGGGGGACAAAAATTACTGAACTAAAGGCCCTCAATTGTTGACCAATCAGCGTCATACACTTCTCATTGTTCCAGCACAGCTTCTTTCACTGCACAATCACGCTGTGCTGAGTATGAATGGAGTGAAGTGTAAGACAATGATTGGTCAGCGTCATACACTTCTCTTCACAACGCCCACTTGGTCAAAAGTAAAAACACGCCCAGTTGTCCATTAAGAAACAAATTAGCATAAATCTAAAATTGTTCATAATTTTGTCAAAAATTATCGTTTTTCAAAATAAAAACCACTGTTGTCACCTACATTACAGCGCCAATCAGATTATGTAGGAGATAGGCACTTATAATGTGGTGACAGAGCATCTTTAAAGGGAATGTGTTGCCAGCAAAACATGTTTGTTTTTTTTTTAATTAAACATTTAGTGTGTACGTGATTAAACATTGTTCACATTTTTTTTATTTTTTTCACGAGTCAGGAAATATTAGATTAAATTAGATTCTAATTTATAATATTTCCCAGTGCTGGTCACTAGATGGAGCTATTCCAAAATTGCAGCATTGCATGTGGTAAAGCAACCACATTGCTTTTTGCTGCAAAATTGGGAAAAAAGCACTCGCTCTAGTGAGCTCTGAGAATCCCCCCCTCCTTTATCCTGGCTAGTGCCGAGATAAACGAGGGGATTGAACGGTCTAACCTCCTACACTGTGTGTCGCCATTTTTTGAGCTAACACACAGTGTAGAAGGTTTACATACAGTAGTAAACACACACAAACACGAACATACATAGAAATCTCTTACCTGCTCCTGCCGCCGCGGCTCCCTCCGGCCCGTCCGCTCCGTCTGCTGTCGCTGGTCCAAGTGCACAAGTCCGGAAGCCGCGACCGGAAGTAGTAATTTTACTGTCCGGCCGCGACTTCCGGTCCACAGGAAAATGGCGCCGGACGGCGCGCATTTCAAATTGGACTGTGTGGGAGCGGCGCATGCGCCGTTCCCACACAGACGGCGTACACAGAAGTGGATGGGACGGGCCCCGTTCGCAGTCCCTATGGGACTGTGGCTGCCGTATTCCATGTCTGTATGTGTCGTTAATCGACACATACAGAAATGGAAAAAAAAATGGCAGCCCCCATAGGGAAGAAAAAGTGAAAAAAATAGAAAAAAGTAACACACAAATAAATAAAAACGTTTTTAATAAAACACTAACATAAAACTGACATGAATTTTTTTTTTGTGGTGACACTGTTCCTTTAAGCTCTTTAAGAACTCTAGGGTGTAGCCCATCTGGTCCCATAGCCTTGTGCACATTTATTTTATTTAACCTAGTTTGGACCATATCTACAGTTAGCCGATTAACTATATATTGATATATTAACCACACTCGCACCGGCTATATCAGCTGCTCTTTCTTCTGTTGTATATCCAGAGCTAAAGAACCCATTTAGTAACTCTGTCTTCTATTGATCCCCTGTGACCAACTCCCCATAACCACTATTTAGGGGTCCTACATGTTTAGACCTTGGCTTTTTTGCATTTATATACTTGAAGAATTTTGTATTTTTGCTGATTATATTACTTTTTTGCAGATTTTATTAAGCTCTTTGTAATTTACAACGACTACATCTGTACCCTCAGATTTGTATTTTTCAAATGCCATTTTTTTTTTGTCATATATTGTCCTCTTTACATAAGGTGTAAGCCATGTGGGGTTTGATTTTAGTCGTTCATACTTGTTACCTATAGGAATAAATTTTGCACTATAATTATACAAAGATGTCTCGTGTATACAACACACACACACACACACACACACACACACAAATGGATTTTTTTTAGTTAGTCAAGAGGTTTATGAACGTTTAGGGCACATTCAAACGTGACGGAATTGCTGCTAAATTCTGCTGCGGACAGTCCGCAGGGGAAATCTGAAGCAGACGTTTTTTGCATTGGTTCCTATACATTTTTAGGTAACTTAGTTGAGACGTTGCAGAAAATAACTGCGCGGAATTTAGGCTGCGGTGCAGAATTTCTCCTCCGCAGCATGCACATTTTGTTGCGGAGAAGTAGTGCAATTTCACTGTGAATTTCAGTCTTTGCAATGCAAAAACTGAAATCTGTGGCAAGTCCGTTGTGATATCTACAACTTCTGAATTACCTGTCAAATATGCAAATGTTGCTGCAGATTCATTGCGTAATTGCGTAAATATACTCATGAGAATAATCTCATTCTGCCAATAAAGATCTAATTTCACATTTTCAACTAGTGGTGTGCTTGGTCTGCACTTGGCCTAATACACCACTCACATTCTAAGCCTATGTTCGCACTGCAATCAGAGTGTATGCGCGGTATGGCATATGTACTAGGAAATCGACTCGGTGTATATGAACGTGTCAAAAGTCTATTTTATGTCTAGAATAGTTTTTGAAAACAATTAGTCAGACATTTTGGAACGTATGCAATTATGGCTCAGTTTTGTGAATCTGAATCCTATTTATACATCATGTTAGCACATACAGGTAGTAATCCGAATCCTATTTATACATAATGTTAGGAGTATTTCGACAGTGACACAATTTTCATCATTTAGCCTCTACACACCATCAAAATGGATTTGAAACAAAGCGATCAAGATGTGATTGAAGTGTAAACTTTCAGCTTTAATTCAAGGATTTAAACAAAAATATTGCTCTGTTTAGGAATTAAAGCCATTTTTTACATAGTCCCTCCATTTTCGGATGAATAAAATAACATACTAAACTATGATAAATTTACATTCCAGTTATATATTATTACTGTGCAGCATACTAATGCATATATTTATAAAATCACAGGTCACGGATTAGGCATAGTAGGGGTAGATAATAATAATAATAATAAGAAGAAGAATAATAAGAATAATAAGAAGATGATGATGATGATGATGATGATGATGATGATGAATTATTATTATTATTATTATTAAAAAAACAACACCGCAGGTCCTGTAAGAACAAAATAAAACTTTCGATTATACTTACTTAGAGATGGCAAGAAGTATTCTTAACATTTACAAATATCCAAACAAAGTCTAGAGAGAATCACTGATCACAATACAAAATCTATTCATGTCAAAGGTACTGTAGCATTTACTATGTAGTGAGCTATGATGCAGTCATCAAATCAAGAACAGTCAGTTGCAAAGCCATTGTAGATATTCCATCTAGACAGCTTTTTAGTTTGGTAATATATGCCAACAAAGCTTATACAATTGGTAAAACTTTGAGGTAAAAAAATGAGGACACAGTGCAAAATGTAACAGAAATATGCATGATAGCAGAAACACACAAGACTTCTCAGCAATTAGGAAATGCAAAAGAAAATTAAATGGTGGAATTCCCAATGGAGGCCAGTAAAGACAGTAACAACAAATGGAAAATTGCAAAAATTTAAGTGGAGGTTCTTGTTGAAAGTTTGGTGGGTTTCCTAAAATAATTTACTTCACTTCTTACACTTTTTCCCATGCAGCAATATAGATACATATTATAGGTATAGTAGGGTTATCCACTAGGTATACACATTCAGCTAAAGATAAGGTCAGTATTACTATTCAGATAAATATTTAAACAATTCCAAACTGGACACACAAACCTCTAAACCTCCAAAATAAAAAATAAAAAACATGAAAAATGGCAGAAAAAGAGGAAACAATTGTGTTAAAATAGATAATAAAGGGGTTGTCATAAATATTAATTTATAACTTGTCAATAGAATATATCATAAGAGCTTAACTAGAGCTTAACTGGTGGAGTCCAGTCCACTGACGAACAGAACAGGCTGCCTTTGGTACCAGTCATCAAAGACGTGGCCCTGAATGTGCTGTTACTATTTGTTTAAATAAATAGAATTATGGAAAATGAGGGCATTGGGATTTCTATAGCTCAGATTCAGCATAAAGGAAAGGGACTGCACATGCACATCAAATTTTCCCATTAAATGTCAGAACTAACAGTCCCATACTGGGGATTATAGGGGTCTAAACTGCCAAAATCCTACCAATCAGACCTTTATGTCATGTACTACTGATATATCACAAAAGCCATGCTTAGGAAAACTTTTTTTTAACTCAATTACTAAAAGGTAAAAAAAAAAAAGGATGATAAATGTAATACTATGTAACTCTAAGTTGTTTTGTGTCTTCTGCTTCACCACATTACACTTCTCTCCTCTTTGCTTGTCAAGCTTAATTTATTTTGGTACCATATATGCATACAATGTATATTATACTGTGTTCTTCAATAGAAAAAAAGATTGTAGAAAAAGAAATTATAAACCAACATATAAAACATCACATTAATGATAAAGTACTGTAGCGACTGACCATGAGGTGAGGACTAAACAACAGCTGAAAAGGATTAGCTACACATACTGTATATTGTGACTAAAAGAGAATAGATCAGTTCACTCCACTTATAACTGGGAGACAGATGGAAGCCAGAGAAATAGAGGCAGATAACATGCAGATCACTATTTGCATCATAAGGAGATTTTAATAGTTATACAAAGATCTATAAACTGTAGTTGCAAAATCTGAGAATAGAATAGAACTGTAAGAATCTAAGGAGCAAATAAGTGTGAAACTGCTCGAAACCAAGCTGAAGCGGAGAAATGGATTCAATCGGCTCCCAACTGATCAAAAGAACAAAGACAGACCTTGAACTGACCAAAGCTGAGAATGCAGGTGGTAAAAAATCAGATTAGTCGGCTTTTAATGGATCCATATCTTAACATATAAATAATGGATGACAATGGTTGTAAGTCAATGAGAGTATAAAGTATAGAACTTGTGACCCTTTTAGTCCTTCTTACAAATCAAACAGGAAGACGTTTTTTTCTAACTATTCCCAAAACAGAATAAATGGGATTCTGTGTTTAAACTTGAACTCTATAAATTTGACTAGAAATGTTCTCTTCGTGGCCACCAGGTTTTTTATCTGGTTAAGGCCTTATTCACACGAACGTGTTTAACGTCCGTGATACGCGCGTGAAAATCACACGCGTCGCACAGACCTATGTTAGTCAATGGGGCCGTGCAGACAATCCGTGATATTCACGCAGCGTGTCTGCTGCGTAAAACTCACGACATGTCCTATACTTGGGCGTTTTTCGCGCATCACGCACCCATTGAAATCAATGAAAATCACGCGCAGCCCACGGAAGCCCTTCCGTGTGTCGCCCGTGATTCGCGTAACAGTAGATCAAGAAATGAAGGAAAAATAAAACCACTTCCTTCATTTCTTTTTCTAAACATCAAATCCGCGAGTCATAAGGATGGCATATGCGTGAAAATCACGCAGCAAACACTGATGACACACGGAACTGCAACGCGCAAAAAAATGCAGCGTTTTTTGCGCGCGCAAAACGCACACGTTCGTGTGAATAAGGCCTAATTCAAACTTGCAAAAAAATTAAAATCATGAAATACGTGAATATAGAGTGGCCAATCTAATACATTTAATCTCATCTAGTAGTTTCATGGCTCCATTACATTACGCACAATAATCTAATGGTATTTTATTATTTTTAAAAGCAAGACGGAAACGGAAGAGTTTGCCATAAAGTGAGCAGCTCCTTAAACTTCTGTGTATGACGACACTGTAACATAACAATTACTGCAGAAGAAGAAATGATTGATGATGACATTTTGTACTTATAATATTTATGTATTGTTATTGTATTGCTTACCAAATAATGGAAAATGTATATACTATGGTTCTAAGGATTTGGGCAGGGAGTGGGTGCTAATTTATGTGGAAATGTTAGACACAATAAAAATATAGTTCGTAGAACATATGAAACTATTCATAATTTTTGTAAAATATGAGCTGAAAAATGGATGTATCGGTAACACAACTCCTACAAGTGCTAAGAACGCCAATGAACAATGATAATGGAAGCAGCAGTTCCGCTGGGCAATTAATACTGCACTTTCTCTGTCATGCAGAATGTTTCCTAACACTATTGCAAGGAGGCCTGAGGCACTTTGTACAATAGAAAACTGCATTGTCAGCTCGATATTAAAAAAAGATGAATATTAATGCAAGGGTGTTTTATTGGTCATAGTGCTATTAGCCAGGAACACTATTAAGCAGTACATATGAATGATACACTAACATTCCATTCACTTATACCTGCATTACCCAGGAACACTATTAAGCAGTACATATGAATGATACACTAACATTCCATTCACTTATACCTGCATTACCCAGGAACACTATTAAGCAGTACATATGAATGATACACTAACATTCCATTCACTTATACCTGCATTACCCAGGATCACTATTAAGCAGTACATATGAATGATACACTAACATTCCATTCACTTATACCTGCATTACCCAGGAACACTATTAAGCAGTACATATGAATGATACACTAACATTCCATTCACTTATACCTGCATTACCCAGGAACACTATTAAGCAGTACATATGAATGATACACTAACATTCCATTCACTTATACCTGCATTACCCAGGAACACTATTAAGCAGTACATATGAATGATACACTAACATTCCATTCACTTATACCTGCATTACCCAGGAACACTATTAAGCAGTACATATGAATGATACACTAACATTCCATTCACTTATACCTGCATTACCCAGGAACACTATTAAGCAGTACATATGAATGATACACTAACATTCCATTCACTTATACCTGCATTACCCAGGAACACTATTAAGCAGTACATATGAATGATACACTAACATTCCATTCACTTATACCTGCATTACCCAGGAACACTATTAAGCAGTACATATGAATGATACACTAACATTACATTCACTTATACCTGCATTACCCAGGAACACTATTAAGCAGTACATATGAATGATACACTAACATTCCATTCACTTATACCTGCATTACCCAGGATCACTATTAAGCAGTACATATGAATGATACACTAACATTCCATTCACTTATACCTGCATTACCCAGGAACACTATTAAGCAGTACATATGAATGATACACTAACATTCCATTCACTTATACCTGCATTACCCAGGAACACTATTAAGCAGTACATATGAATGATACACTAACATTACATTCACTTATACCTGCATTGTGGAGCAATTTATCTCCAAATTTGGACACATCTTTGACACAAAAAATCCTGCACAGTGTGTTCATCCACAGTAACAATGTTTATCATATAGTCTGATACAGCCATGACTATCTGCTGAAACTAGAATATTTCATTCCTATTAGTTTACAATGTCAAATAAGTCAATTTTATTATTCTTTTTAAACACAGTTCTTTTATTGTTTTATAAATAACCTGCTAATTGACAGACATTTGTGTCATGGAAGCCTTAATAAAACATGTGAGACACCAATACAAAATAATCCTACTATTGGATATTGATTTGTTTGACCTTTGACACTAGTTTAATACTAAAAGAATTCATGTTATAAATATATGATTAATAGAGATGTTCATACTCCCTCAAAAGTCATTATGTAATTACACAGAGATTACAAGGCCATAGAGATAAAGCAAATCTATTTCTCATATCTATCTATCTATCTATCTATCTATCTATCTATCTATCTATCTATCTATCTATCTATCTATCTATCTATCTATCTATCTATCTATCTATCATCTTTCCTTCTGTCTCCTATCTATCTATCTATCTATCTATCTATCTATCTATCTATCTATCTATCTATCTATCTATCTATCTATCTATCTATCTATCTAATATCTAATCTATCTATCTATCTATCTATCTATCTATCTATCTATCTATCTATCTATCTATCTATCTATCTATCTATCTATCTATCTATCTATCTATCATCTCATATCTAATCTATCTATCTATCATCTCATATCTAATCTATCTATCTATCTATCTATCTATCTATCTATCTATCTATCTATCTATCTATCATCTCATATCTAAGCTATCTATCTATCTATCTATCTATCTATCTATCTATCTATCTATCTATCATCTATCTATCTATCTATCTATCTATCTATCTATCTATCTATCTATCTATCTATCTATCTATCTATCTATCTATCTATCTAATATCTAATCTATCTATCTATCTATCTATCTATCTATCTATCTATCTATCTATCTATCTATCTATCTATCTCTATCTATCTATCTCTATCTATCTATCTATCTATCTATCTATCTATCTATCTATCTATCTATCTATCTATCTATCTATCTATTTATCTATCTATTTCTCATATTTATCTAGTTATTTATCTCATATCTATCTATTGATCTATGTATTTCATATCTATCTATCTAGTTATTTATCTGATAACTAATATCTATCATCTATCTATCTATCTATCTAATATCTAATCTATCTATCTATCTATCTATCATCTATCTATCATCTATCTATCTATCTATCTATCTATCTATCTATCTATCTATCTATCTATCTATCTATCTATCTATCTATCCATCTATCTAATCATCCAATATCTATCTATCTATCTATCTATCTATCTATCTATCTATCTATCTATCTATCTATCTATCTATCTATCTATCTATCTATCTATCTATCTATCTATCTATCTATCTATCTATCTAATATTGTACCAATACACCCTTCATAATGCCTTCCACTTTTTTTTGTTGAGCATATAATACACTTCCAATGAGCTATTCATGCACAGCTAACATGGTAGACAGTCATGAAAGTTTCAGCACCATAGACAGCTACACTGCTAAGACATGATATACAATACATCACTCACAAAATCACAAACACAAATACACAGATAACCAATGTAAATGCCATAGTCTATTTAAGACACACACACACACACACACACACACACACACACACACACACTCCTAATAATATATAACTACAGGGCAAACTTTTGGCAACATATACAAACATGGTGAGTCAGCAAGAAAGACAATATGACTGGTATGAGCTTACCATGTTGACTTCAGACACCATGTCAATGCTGGCAATGTCTATATTCATTCCAACAGAAACTGGAGAACCTGCACAAAAATCAATAATGTTCTGTCTGAAAAGTATTCCTGATATCTGAACTTTGCTTACCAGGGCATGGCCACCATTAACATTGGCTTTACAATATGACTACACAAAGCATGGAGCCTAGAGAATCTAATATAAAATGCATCAGTAAACTGTATTGGAACATATATATATATATATATATATATATGTATATATATATATATATATATATATATAATTTTAGCGATCGAAGAATTATAAATTCAGTTTCGTCATTTACCTCCAAAGTCAGGTCTTAGACGAATGTCATAGCCTTTTAACAGTTTGTCCACTGTTTCCTTCACAAAGGACATGTTACCGGGGTCATTGACACTGTGGAGACATAAATTGGAGGTCACAAGGAAGCAAAGTTATAAGGGAAACATATTCCTATTAACAGTTTGTTCACTTCATTCGATGTTTATCATTTCAAGGCGATTGGAAGGGTTATTGCAACTGCAGACCCCCAACTGAGGACGCAGAAAAGAAGCATTAAGCCTCATGAATACATCATAAGTCATCCCTTATAGTATGCAATAGGAAAAGTTACCTCTGGGCGCAGCACACAACTGCAACCAGGACTGGAGCAGAGATGAACCCAAACAGACGTCCTCCAAGAGAGCTCCACATGCCTCCACTCTTCCTGTGCACCATGAGAAGCGGCCACTGGGGGCAGATCCACCACCTGCACCAAGCTTCTGCCTCTACAGGACCAAACCTCGGAACTTACATCCAAAAAGGCTCTAGAGACAATCCACGGCCAGCAGCAGTAGGCGCAGGAAATGGGCGCTTCTAATTGCCATCAGCGGAATAGTATGAGCATGTGGGGGTGGAGATAGTTCTGCCCAGAGGAGGGCAACTGGGGTCTATATGTGGGCAAAGGAGGGTGAGAACTAGTGGAACTGTAAGTGGAGCAACAACGCTGGAGCTTTCCTCTCAGTACAAGGACTGTCGCTTGAGCTCTTGCTTACATCTGCTTTACTCTGGCTGGGTGATGTTACCTGAGGAAATCACAGCAGTACAAATCCTCAGGACGCTGCACTTGTATGTTGCCTGTGTCTCCTGCGTTTTCTCAAGCGCTGCTGACATGGTGAAGAAGGAGGGTAGAGCTGCCAGCTGGAGGGACAATGATTCCGTGCACCATGTGTGGTCGGGTGTCACCAGGCTACACGACTGTCGCACAGCTGCAGATTGTGCCTGGCCATGTGGAGCCACATTGCTGCTGGGGAGCGCTCCGATCTCCCATCCATACAAGTCGCAGTCATCTGAAGCAGCCGGGCACGACTCAGCACTGCAGCATTGCTCCTAGAAGTGTATGCAGCTCCTTCCAGAGACAGCCCAGCTCCTCCAGTGGTCTCAGTATTAGGGACTCCTATGTCACTCCCGGTATTTCCCTTTCTCAGCAGAGGCTGGAGACAACACGTGTGTGAGTGACGGGAGGAGACCCTGGGCTTCCCTCCCCCAGCAGCAGCACAGCCCGGCAATCTGTATGGATAATACATAGCATTCACCTACAGGACGCCAGCAGGCAGTGCAGGCATCTTCAGCACTGGTCCTTCTAAGATGGCAATTCTAGGGTTAAAATTCGGGACCCTGCTGCAGACTATGACAGCAGTTATTTAGGAGGTAGCCCTCTTTACTAGGTCATTTTTAACTCTCTCCTCTCCAGAATACTGGGTACAACTGGCAGAAGCAACACAATTATTCCCTGTGTGGTGAAGAATCCTCAGAAGATCTGTGCCCTTTCCCTCCAATATAATAATGCCATCTGGCATCCTATGAGAGAGCTGTGCACTTACAGGGGCAGCGTGGCATTCACAGATGAATCTGTAGGTTAACTCTTTGGAGGTGGCATGGTTCGTTCTTGGTTTACCGGCAGACCTGGCATACTCACCCCTGCCAGTACTTACAATCATTTATTACATTGCAATGCAATCATTTCACACCTACGCTAGGTCGCATGAACCAGATGGTATTACATTGTAGGTACAACTTGTTTGGGATGTGGAAAATAATAAATAAAATGGTATCTTCTGCGGTAGGCTTCCCATTAAGTTCTACAATCCGGTCGTAGCTGTAATTGACATATTCCAAGCATCACGGCACTTTGTAAGTGCTGCACTTAAAACCCTGCCGCTTGCATCAAATAGGATTTTCCTAATTGAAGTTGGCTAATCTTCCTATATTCTATAGTAGGTCTGACCTCAGCACAGTCTGCTTTCAGAGGCACTTTACTGTACAGCGTGGCATTAGTAAGACAACTGACTGCATAGCGTTTTTTATTTATTTATTTCGCAATAGAAATACTACTTGCTGAATTCGATTAATAGAGGGTGACGATTGTTTTTTTTTTCTTTTTTTTCAATCAATAGCCTCCGACCAATAATTACCTTTATTATATTGACGAGATTTCCAGCGCAATAAAAATGTAATAAAATCTTTCTATTTCTTACATTTTTTCAGCCTCATCTCTCGGAGATGCTGATGTAAAGAACATTTTAGGAGAGTGCATAGATAACAATTCCCCAATGTGTAATCATCAGGAAATCTCTGTTTAGCCACAGGAGCCATCCAATGAAAACCTGCAGAGCTGCAAAGCTTCAGTGTACTGAGAAAATAAACTGCAAGCACAAGCTGTCATGATCTGCTGACTGGTTATCCAACAGTCTACAATGTAATTAAGGCCAGGGCTCCACGGCGATATATTGCGGGTGATTAACACACAAGCATGTCCACAGTAGAGCGCAGTGCGATATTGTAGGACTTGGTATATAATGTATTTCTATGGGGTTGCATGACATTGTATGTGTACATGTGTCTGTGATATTGCATGCAATGTATTAACCTTGAGCTCCAGCCATGTAAACCATTGCATTAAGGAATTGCTCTTTATGCGATTTCCTAATATAATCGTGTGCCTCTTGCTTTAATCCCGTCAATACAATGTTATTGCTTTGAGATATTGATCACGGGAAAAGCTGCAGAAACGACAGTATGCATGTATTTGCAGATTTTTTATTGTTGTGCTCTGACACAGATGAGTTGTCTATGTTTTGTGGATTTATGAACATTTTACAATTCAGAGATAAATCAATGATGGTCAGTTTTCTATATAAAAAATATTTTGTATCCTTGTGATCAATGCACCATATAGGGTTCAGATAATTGTGAGAGATATAATGATCAGTACTGATATCTCATGTTCTTAATGATAAAAGTAATAATCGAATAGAATATAATACCTCCCTGAAAACGAATGCACTAAGATATACTTCATTCTTGCAAATGGAACGGCTGCACCACTTTTCAAATCTATCCAAATAAATATATACTATAGACTGCAGTATAATGAAGCCTGAATGCAATCTCTAAATCTGCAAGAGGATGGTAGTACATAGTAGGAAGAAATATGGTCATACTGCTTTACTACTGTGATCAGGGGTATCTACAATTCAATGGTAATAGTAAAGTTAGGAATGAGTCCTCGCCACATTTTTATCCACCTGAGTGGACTTTCTCAGGCTTTGAGCACTAGAGCTACTCAGCCCCCCCTGTAGACAGTGCTATACAGCACCCCCTGTAGACAGTGTATACAGCCCCCCCCCCCGTAGACAGTGCTATACAGCCTCCACATACAGTGCTATACATCCCTCTATAAACAGTGCTATACAGCCTCCACATACAGTGCTATACATCCCCCTATAAACAGTGCTATACAGCCTCCCCGTACAGTGCTATACAGCCCCCCTGTAGACAGTGCTATAAGACCCCCCCTGTGGACAGTGTTATACAGCCCCCCTGTAGACAGTGCTATACAGCCCCCACATACAGTGCTATACAGACCCCCTGTAGACAGTGCTATACAGCCCCCCGTAGACAGTGCTATACAGCCTCCACATACAGTGCTATACAGCCCCCTATAGACAGTGCTATACAGCCCCCTCATACAGTGCTATACTGCCCCCCTGTAGACAGTCCTATACAGCCTCCCCATACAGTGCTATAAAGCCTCCCCCTGTAGACAGTGCTATACAGCCCCTCTGTAGACAGTGCTATACAGCCTCCCCATACAGTCCTATACAGCCCCACTGTAGACAGTGCTATACAGCCCCCCATGTAGACAGTGCTTTACAGCCTCCCCATACAGTGCTATACTGCCCCCCTTTAGCCAGTGCTATACAGCTTCCCCATACAATGCTACACAGCCCTCCCTGTAGACTGTGATATACTTTCAAGTATCATAAAGAGGGACAATCGATGTGGTGTGCAGCAGCAATTTTTTTAATTTTAAGCCATGCGTCTAATCCCACCCAATCCCCGCTCATACACACCCAGTTCAGCCCACACAGTATAATGCCCCCATAGCTGCCACCATACAGTATAAAGCCTCCATACAGTATAATGCCCACACAAATGCCTCATACAGTATAATGCCTACACAGATGCCCCATAAAGTATAATGCCCACACAAATGCCCCATACAGTATAATGCCCACACAGATGCCCCATGCAGTAAAATGTCCAAACAAATTCCCCCATACAGCATAATGCCCCATAGCTGTCCTCATGCAGCATAACACCCCCATAGCTGCCCCCACAGTATAATGGCCCCCATAGTGACCCCATGAATATAATGCTTTCCATAGCTGCCCCCACACAGTGCAATGCCTCCAATAGCTGCCCCCACATAGAATAATGCCTCCCATAGCTGCCCCCACAGTATAATGCCCCTATTGCTGTCCCCACAGTATAATACCCCCATTGCTGCCCCCACACAGTATAATGCCCCCATAGTTGCCCCCACAATATAATGCCCCCATAGCTGCCCCCACAGCATTATGCCATCAATAGCTGCCCTCACAGTTTAATGCCCCCATACAGTATAATACCCCCCATAGCCATCCCTACAGTATAATGCCCCTATAGCTGTCCCCACAGTATAATGCCCCCATAGCTGCCCCCACAGTATAATGTACACATACTGTATATTTCCCCTCCATAGCTGTCCCCACAGTATAATGCCCCCATATAGTATAATGCCCCCATAGCTGTCCCCACAGTATAATGCCCCCATAGCTGCCCCCACAGTATAATGCCCCATAGAGTATAATGCCCCCCATAGCTGTCCCCACAGTATAATGCCCCCCCATAGCTGCCCCACACTATAATGCCCCCATACAGTAAACTACCGCCCATACAGTAAAATGCTCCTATAGCAGCCACCATATCAGCCCCCCTTCCCTAACCAGTATAATGCCCCATAGTGCCTAATAGAAAAATAATAACATAATTACTTACTTATCCCCGTTCCCATGACGGGTGGAGGATCCTTCTCCTCCGATTTGTGCTGTGAGTGACTCGGCGCAGACAGGCGATGACGTCACTACATCGCGACTGCCTGCTCCGAGCCGCTCACGGCAGAGTGAATACTGGAGCACGGAGCTGTCAGCTCCTTGTTCCAGCATTCAGGAAGCGGAACCAGCGCGATGAGCGCTGTGTGGCTACGGGGGCCCTGGAGCCCCCCAGGTTTAGGGGCCCGGTCGCAATTGTGGCCATTGTGACCGCTAGAGCTACACCGCTGTATACAGTAGCCTATGGCAGAGCAGAGAGATACCTCCCTGCTCTGTCATAGTGTTCAATAATATCTGCATCCGAAGGACGCAGACACTATTGAATGTGGTGTCGCTAGCACTGTAGCAGCCATAGCGGCTGCTAGCGGAGCCTCCGGGAATGGGGGGGCCGTGCCGCCTGGCGGAACGGGCCCCCTCATGCCGCGGGCTTCATAGCAGCCGCTATGGCTGCTACAGCAGTAGTTACGCCACTGGAAGCTACTATGGCTCTTACGGCAGAGGTTAAACCTTGACAGTAATATAGCAATAGAAGTTGCAACAGGATTCAACGCTTGGGGAGTCTATAGGAAGTGGCATCATAAAAAGCCAGAAGAGTTATTATGACATATAATGTTCACATTCTATGTAGCCATATCACTTCAGTTTTATTGTGTATATAAACCAATAAACCAGTTTGGTTTGCATATCATATATATTACATATATGTAAAGTGCAATGGCGGATCATCATATGGGCGTTTCGGGCGGCCGCCCGGGGCCCGAGACACTCAGGGGGCCCATTGCTGCCCGAACTGCAAATAATCGTAAAAACTATGCAGCGCTAACTCACTGCAGAGAGAAGGTGCAGGCAGAACAATTCGGGGCGGGCTTAGCCGGGATAGTGAAAGTTACCTCTCTAAATAAATGTGCTCCGAATTGAAGGCTAAAGGACCTTTGATGACGTCGTGCCCATGTGACCCCCGCCCACCAATCAGGTCAGTCTATCACAGTGAATGAGCAGAATATCTGCAGGGAAGAAGGCCCGCCCACCAGTCAAGTTTTTACACAGCGCTCCAGGCTGGTGAGTACTTTTCCAAACCCCCATCCCTTCATCACTCAGTCCCTCCATCTGTTCATCCCTCCCTTCATACTTCCATAACTCACTCCCTCCCTTCATCACTGCTGTGTGTGATGCTATATACAGGGGCTGTGTGTGTGTGATGCTATATACAGGGGGATATGTGTGTGATGCTATATACAGGGGGATGTGTGTGATGTTATATACAGGGGGATATGTGTGATGCTATATACAGGGGGATATGTGTGTGATGCTATATACAGGGGGATATGTGTGTGATGCTATATACAGGGGGATATGTGTGTGATGCTATATACAGGGGGATGTGTGTGACGCTATATACAGGGGGATATGTGTGTGATGCTATATACAGGGGGATATGTGTGATGCTATATACAGGGGGATATGTGTGATGCTATATACAGGGGGATATGTGTGTGATGCTATATACAGGGGGGATGTGTGTGTGACGCTATATACAGGGGGATATGTGTGTGATGCTATATACAGGGGGATATGTGTGATGCTATATACAGGGGGATATGTGTGTGATGCTATATACAGGGGGATATGTGTGTGATGCTATATACAGGGGGATGTGTGTGTGACGCTATATACAGGGGGATGTGTGTGTGATGCTATATACAGGGGGATGTGTGTGACGCTATATACAGGGGGATGTGTGTGTGTGTGTGTGTGTGATGCTATATACAGGGGGGATGTGTGTGTGACGCTATATACAGGGGGATATGTGTGTGATGCTATATACAGGGGGATGTGTGTGTGATGCTATATACAGGGGGATATGTGTGTGATGCTATATACAGGGGGATGTGTGTGTGATGCTATATACAGGGGGATGTGTGTGTGATGCTATATACAGGGGGGATGTGTGTGACGCTATATACAGGGGGATGTGTGTGTGATTCTATATACAGGGGGATGTGTGTGTGATGCTATATACAGGGGGATGTGTGTGACGCTATATACAGGGGGATGTGTGTGTGTGATGCTATATACAGGGGGGATGTGTGTGTGACGCTATATACAGGGGGATATGTGTGTGACGCTATATACAGGGGGATATGTATGTGATGCTATATACAGGGGGATGTGTGTGTGATGCTATATACAGGGGGATGTGTGTGTGATGCTATATACAGGGGGATGTGTGTGTGACGCTATATAAAGGGGGATATGTGTGTGACGCTATATACAGGGGGATATGTGTGTGACGCTATATACAGGGGGGGCTGTGTGTGTGACGCTATATACAGGGGGGGCTGTGTGTGTGACGCTATATACAGGGGGCTGTGTGTGTGACGCTATATACAGGGGGATGTGTGTGACGCTATATACAGGGGGATGTGTGTGTGTGTGACGCTATATACAGGGGGATGTGTGTGTGACGCTATATACAGGGGATGTGTGTGTGTGACGCTATATACAGGGGGATGTGTGTGTGTGTGACGCTATATACAGGGGGATGTGTGTGTGTGTGACGCTATATACAGGGGGATGTGTGTGTGTGACGCTATATACAGGGGGATGTGTGTGACGCTATATACAGGGGGATGTGTGTGACGCTATATACAGGGGGATGTGTGTGACGCTATATACAGGGGGATGTGTGTGACGCTATATACAGGGGGATGTGTGTGACGCTATATACAGGGGGATGTGTGTGACGCTATATACAGGGGGATGTGTGTGACGCTATATACAGGGGGATGTGTGTGACGCTATATACAGGGGGATGTGTGTGTGACGCTATATACAGGGGCCTTTGTGCACGTGGTGCTTTACTATACAGTGTTTGACACAATTATATTCAGGGGCGCAGTGTTTGGTGCTATTATATTTAGGGGCACAGTCTGTGGCACCATGATCATTTTGTTTTCGTTTATATGTGTAGAAATGTTGGAAAAGTGAGCAACAGAAGACATCTAAGTGGCAAATTCTGCAGAAATGGGTCATGGGCGGGAGAAGTCGTCATGAAGTCTGGACCGGATGGAGAAGAAAAGAGGAAAAAAGTTACCAGAATCTGAGACGTCGTCACCTGTGAGTCACTAGATTTATAGAGAACCTGTCACCTCTCCTGACATGTTTATTATAGGAAATCCTTGTGTTTCACTAAAAGTCTTTGTGCAGTCCAGGACTGATATACAAATGTGTGTTACCATTCCCCTTGTCAGGAGGATGTGTCCCTGCACAGTGTGATACTGTCAGCGATGGTTGGAGACTGTCAGTATGTAGGGACACAGACCTTTGACAAGGGGAATCGTAACACCCATTTGTTAATGCTTGCACAAAAAGGTAGTGTTCGGCGGGGGAGAAGGGGGGCCCAAGTTTGGGTAACAGCCCAGGGCCCATAGTCTACTTAATCCGCCACTGGTAAAGTGACAGATTGTTGGGTCCATAGTATACTGTCTTTAACCAGGCCAAGAACAGAACTATTGACTCGATGGCCATGATGTAGTGCTGTGAACATAGTACAACCATGGCACACAAGTGGACAGAAAAGATGACCTGCTTATGTGTTCCCACCCCGCTAACTCTTCCATATGGCACATCTGATGCATTTTGGAGAGCCACATATCAACAATAGGTGGAAATGTATCTCTCCACTTCATTGGTCTTTCATGCTGCTGGAACCATGAAAGCGGGCTAGCTGTTGTGTGTTGGTATTGGATCTGGCTGTGGGCGTTATAGGGGGACCAGACCCACAGTGAGTTTGTAGGAGATGGAACATATAGCATTCATGAGGCATTCTACTTCAACCAAAAAGGGCCTGATAAGAGGACATGACCACCGGATATGGGAGATACTGCCCATAAAAGCAGAATTTTCTGGGGTGAAGTTGGTTTGTAGCTCTCTTTCCTAATTTAGAGATGAACTTGGGGTGGCCATGAGATAGGTCAAGAATCAAACCAGAGTATATTTTAGACAAGATTTGTTTATGGGTAGAAGGCAGAACCAAATAATTTTCTAGCCAGGTAGGATCACATTTTAAGAGTGAGCGCTTTTGCAAAAATTTCTGGCAAGTGTCGGTGAAGAAAAACATTTGTGACCTAAGTTAAAGGTAACCTGTCACTAGATTTGAGGTAACTAAACCCCTAAAATGTCATTATACTGCTGGGATTTAGCATTCCAAACATGGCCCTCTCAAAGCTGTCGGTTTTAGCCTATTGACTAAAGAGTAGTTATAATACAGCATGCCCTGTAAGAAAACGACCAGAGAAGAGTCCTGAGAGGACTCCAGCAACATTTTGCGCATGTGCAGTACTCAGTTGAAGCTATTGCCGGTTCACTTCACCGAACATGTGCAAGATGCTGATATTCTCATCTCAGGACTCTCCTCTGGTAATTTACTTACAGCGACCGCTGTATAATTACTTATATTTATACAAAATGCTAAAACACACATTTTTGAGAAGGGCATGTTTAGGACGCTAAACCCCAGCAGTACATCAACATGGTATTGGTTTAGTGCCCTAAAATCTAGTTGCATGTTCTATTTAAGCACTTGTGGTAATCATATTCATTAGGCACTTGGGACATTTCCTATATACGGGCAAAATGTATAGCTCCTATTTTGTAGTTTCTTTACTGTTTGGGCCATACCTGTGGAATGTGCTCTGTAAGAAAATAGAACTTGGTGAAAGTGGACAGTATATACATCTGAAACTACCTGGATATTTACCTTTAAAAAGGGAACATAAAGGGGGAATATATTAAAAGGATCAGCATGCCATATTTGCGCTAAAATTTGCGACTTTTTACTTTTCTCGACACTTTCTGTTGAGAAGAGGGGCAGTGCTTACCCAATGGGGGCATGGCCCCTGCCGGAATGACAGATTCATCATAATTTCAACAGAATCTGCCATAAGTTATGGCACAAATCTACGCCTGCTCATAGCAGGTGTAGATTTTCATTTCTGTTGCATAGACAGCCAAAGATGCGCCAAATTTATTAAGAGGTGTGCAATTCTTTATATATTTGGCACATTTCGCGCCTACGTAAATCAGTTTAAGACTGTTGTTTGAAATGTCAGCCTTAATGTATTCCCCATATAGGGTTCTGATAGGATTACATATAGGTTTACTGGTAAGCAGCAAAATAGGATAAAGCATAATTTGCACTGGAGGTCAAAAAATAGTTACCCCCTATCATGGTTAATTGGACCTTGCTTCTTATAGATCATCATATATTTGTATAGCTATATACTGTAGAAATGGATCTATGACTTCTATAGCTTCACAGCCATGTAACTTAGGTTTCATCTATGTATTTGTTTCCCCATGGAGTGAGTTATTTGTGTTATACATTGAACTCATTTACATCAAGGAGATGTGAGAACATGAAGAAAATGTGATTTATGGAGAAGATCATTTAAAGGCACCTTAGCAGCTGTGATAATATATAGATAGCCCTCAAGACCAGTTTTTTAAGCTTTACTTTTAAATGGAAATTGGCACAGACTATAATTATCTGTAATACTGGCTACTTTTATCAGTTTGCAAGCAAAATTCCTGCAGTAAAGTATGGAAGCACCTTGGTTTCAATTGCTGCATTAATGAGGAGAATGGACAAACATGACTTTACACTACTACATGGGAAGCTATAATTCATGTATGTAATGGTCAAGTTGAAGCATATGTCCCTAAATCATCAACCTCTTTAACATTATTTCCACCGATATCTCATAAACTTGCAGCAACATGAGCTGGAGGAAATCCTGTATGTCAGGTCTTGCCTTATGTACACCATTGCCTTGGCATATACAGTACATGAAATATATTTTGCAGCAATACAACCATAGCTACAATTATTTTGTGGGGGGTAAAAAACCCTGGATTGTATTTAGGTGAAAAAATATGTAAATAGGTTGTTACATTATAAAACCAATCAAATATTAAACAGACAAAAGCATTCAACTAATATGGGATCCTTGGTAATGTAATTTATTTAACTTAACCCATATTTTCTGGGTTGTTTTAAGGCTTAGCTAAAAGGCATTCTGTGTATTTGCTTAGTTTTCCTAGGGCCATTATTTTATATTTGTAGTAATACTAATAGTGTTTACAGTTGTAGTAAAGAAAGATAATAGTAAATGTGTCATGTTCTGTAAAAGGGAATACTAAACATTATTACATAACATACATCAGGGCAGCATTGGCATGCTGTAATAGCTACGTACATAAGACAATTGTAGTAACCATCTTACAACATTATTATATGTTCTAATTACAACAGTTACCTTTGTAATAATAAGTACGATTTGGTTCCAAGCTTTATTTTTTTTAGATATATAACTGATTTTAGTTTGCTTATCAGATGAAGAATATAGATTTAGGCAGGGGCGTAACTAGGAAAGACTGGGCCCCATAGCAAACTTTTGACTGGGGCCCCCCCCTCCCCTGGGTGTCACACAACCCCCCCCCCTCCCTTGTAGATAGTGCCTTTTTTACAGCCCCCCCTGTAGATATCTACAAAGGGGGCTGTATGGCGTTATCTACAGAGGGGGCTGTATGGCGTTCTCTACAGGGGGGGCTGTATGGCGTTCCCTACAGGGGGGGCTGTATGGCGTTCTCTACAGGGGGGCTGTATGGTGTTCTCTACAGAGGGGGCTGTATGGCGTTATCTACAGAGGGGGCTGTATGGCGTTATCTACAGGGGGGCTGTATAGCGTTACCTACAGGGGGGGCTGTATGGCGTTCTCTACAGGGGGGGCTGTATGGCGTTATCTACAGGGGGGGCTGTATGGCGTTATCTACAGAGGGGGCTGTATGGCGCTAATGCCATACAGCCCCCCCTGTAGGGAACGCCATACAGCCCCCCCTGTAGAGAACGCCATACAGCCCCCCCTGTAGAGAACGCCATACAACCCCCCTGTAGGGAACACCATACAGCCCCCCCTGTAGAGAACGCCATACAGCGCCCCCCCCTGTAGGGAACGCCATACAGCGTCCCCCCTCCCAAGAAAATCTGACCTACAGTGTGTCCTACTAAAAGACATGTATCCCCTATCCACAGGATAGGGGATACATGTGTGATCGCTGGCATTGATAGGGAGAACAGGGGACTGAAAGTCTCCTGAAGTTCTCCATGACTAACCTCTGACTTCAGGTGTCTGCGCAGCTCACTAAAAATCAAAGGAGCGCAGGTCACGCATGCGCACAAGCGCGACCGGCGCTCCATTCATTTCTACGGAGCTGCCGACACAGACCCCGGAAGTCCGAGGTTTGTGATGGAGAACTTCAGGGGACTTTCAGTCCCCCATTCTCCCTATCAATGCCAGCGATCACACATGTATCCCCTATCCTGAGGATGGGGGATACATGTCTTTTGTTTAATGGCAGAATGGGGAGATACCTCCCTGCTCTGCCGTAGTGTTCAGTGGTGTCGCGCTGTAGCAGCCATAGCGGCTGTTAGCGGAGCCTCCGGCCATGGTGGGGGCCCGTGCTGGCAGGCGACACGGGCCCCCTCATGCCGCGGGCCCCGTAGCAGCCGCTATGGCTGCTACGGCGGTAGTTATGCCACTGGATTTAGGAAAGTTTATCTTGACTCTGATAACTTTTTGCAGTGTGATATCACACAGCAAAAGCCAGTGAAAGTCAAGTTAAAGTTTCTTGCCAATATGTATTTAATGATTTAAGAGTCAGTCTAAAGATTGCTGGATTACATTTGATTCCCTCAAATCAGTTTATGTTGTTATAAATCCCAAGCAATTTTATTTGCCTCTGGGCAATATTTAAATGTTTGCCCACCTATGGCATTTTTTATACATAAGTTATATAACCTTGGTATGGCACAGAACTTAGGAATGTTGCTTGTACGTATGTATACTGTCTCTACACTTACATGGCTAACAATTAGCATGGTTATTAATTATTGAGATGCGCACACGCACTATTGTTTCTCATTGCAAGTGGTGTGACTTTCACCATACATCCCATGTAGCCAAGTCAAGGGGTAGGGAGAGTAAAATTAAACTATTCTAGTTACCCATTTCCCCTCCCTTGCTAGTGAGCTCAGTCAAGATTCACTGACCCCAGTGACAGAATATGGCAATCATGTATTGTCAATGTCTAAGGCATTATAGGAACTACATTATAAAAGTACTGTATTTTACATCCATGAGGTTAATTCATAATGGTTACTACTATAACAACACTATGAGAAAGTGTACAGAGCCTTTCTTTTGCTTAGTATTATTACATGTGCTTGTTGTGTGGAAGTAAGCTACTGTGCGCCAACGGTGTATGGGAAGAATCTGCTATGTGTCAGCACTGTGTGGGGACAATCTGTTCTATTTAACATTTGTGGGGGGAAAATCTACTGTGTGATATATACTGTTACGCATCTCCTAGTTACTAATGATTTTATTAAAAAATATATATATTTTACAGGTTCTGTGATAATGTGTTACCTATAGAAGCAACTCTGGTTCTAGTCTCTGTGAAAAGTCAATGGATAAGGCTCTGTCAGGGGGGGGGGGGGCTCAACACAAAGCAGGTCATTGTCTGCAAGGCTACACAAGATTTCCCTGCTATGGGAGTATTCAGATAAATGTTCATAAGAAGAATTTATACCAAAGTCATACCAAAGTTTGTATGATGTCACCCAAGGGACGCACAAGGATGACTATTTAAACAAGACATGGACTGCCCAACCTTGCTTGTTCTTCATCCTTGTATGTAGGTGTTACCTGATGTTCTAGTTATTAATCTGATATCCGATTTCTAACCTGTCTTTACTCCTGTTCATCTCATTCTACTCTTGTTTTTTTGGTAATGACCCAGCCTGTCTTATTCTGCTTGTTGCATGCCCATTCTGCGATCTGTAGTTTGCATACCTGTTCTACTCACTTGGCTCATCTGACTTCACTGTAGCCTTATGACTTGACCTGAAACTCTGTTCATGTGCCAAAGTAGTGTAATCGCAGACTTGTAATAGTAAACTTGTAATAGGAGACTTGTAATAGGAGAATTGTAATAAGAGACTTGTAATAGTAGATTTGTAATAGAAGACTGGTAATAGGAAGCTTGTAATAGGAGACTTGCAAATCAAATGCAGTCCAGACCTCTGTGAGGGGGTTATGGGTGAAAACCATGGTTTGTTTAGACTGTACATCCCCATCTAGTCAGAGAAAATGCTATAGAGATCAGAAATGGTTCCTGTTTCTTTCTTGCTGGACAGGGTCTGCCAGTGGCTTCCGCCAGCCTTCAGAATCTTGTATTGCTGAGGGGAATTTTAAAGGGTGATAATTTTCATGGAAAATGGGGATTCTAAGGGGTTATATTGAACACCACTTATGTCATTGGTTGTTCCAACTCTATTAAAAGCAAGGATTCATCTGCACAAAAGCCTTTCTCTTCTCTATTGGCAAAATACAAAAAATGTGATGTCTCATCACAGATAACCCCTTTCATATTGGAGCCACAAAGATCGCTTTTGGTCCAGCTCCTGGCACCCATAGCAAACAGTTGATATGGCATATGATAAGGGTTATCTTCATGAGACAATCAATTTAATGGTGCAAAAGAGCAGTTGCAAGAAATTTGAATTCCTATTACAAAAAGTGCTTCTGCGTGGTGGTTGCAGATATTCAATTCTCCCATGTTTCTCTCCCCTTTGACTACAGACTGTGTCTAATGTGTTCCTGACTGCAGACAGTGGTAAAATTGGTTAGTTACGTAGTGAAAAAAGAAAAGATTTGTACAGGAGTTGTGAAATCCTGCAGCACTGACGTAAGTCCTTTCAAATAGTTGGGATTGTGAAACTGAGCAATTTTGGATATAAAAGTGCAAAACAGAATTACTGAATAAGCTACTCCCAAATAACTGGTACCCCCGGACGAAGGCATTTCGCCGAAATGCGCGTCGGGCTGGTGTCTCTGCAGTGCGGGAGTTACAACATGGGTAAGTGACCTGCTGGTTCCAATTGGCTACGAGTATTGGTTTAGCTGTACATATATTGTCACTAAGGTCTTTATACATTAGATTTATTGATCTATTGATGTGTTACTTATGACGACCACTGTGTTTTGACTTAAGTTTATATATGTGGGTTTCTCTGCCCACACAAAACAGCATACACCTGGTTACCACTATCCCCATGTGGGCCATACCTATCTTCATATGCTTTGTATGTATACCCATGTGTCTCCCGCCTTGTAGGACACCTTGTTATTGCATTGTGTGTTTCAATATTTTTAATCTGTATTGTCTCATATTCGTTAACAATAAAGTATATTTTTTACATTTTCTCTAAACAATTGTGTTAATTGACCTTTTTTTTTAGGCTATATCTTGAATTTAAGAGGTCAATGCACCAAGTTTGTACTTGATTATATACTAAATCTTTTGGTCTGATTTTCAGTCAACAAAAAAAAGATTTGCTCCTAAATGTACCAATAGGTGATATCCCAAATAACTGGTAAGAAGTAGAGCTATAGTTTAATATAAACCTTTGAGGAAACTAAGATACTGTATTATTAACGGTAATTACATTAGATTGTATTAGCCACATAGTCGTAATCTTGCCTATTTAATCAAATGTATAATTTGGAGATTTTTTTTTCTAAGTTATATTATAATTATTTGGCCAAATTATTATTATCATTATTTTGATGAAACATGAAATAAATCCTGGTCCGGCTGGGCTTATGTGGCCGAATATGCCGTGTCAAACTCACTAGGCGATAAAATGGATTACAAAGGCAGGAGGGAGATTTTCTTGAGATTCAGGGTGTTAAAAACTCTTAAGGTTTTAAAAGTTCACATTGAGGCTAAGAATGTAAACTTTTATATGTTACATAACTAAAGTAATAATTAACGGGAATGGTCTTAACAGATGGCATAGTTCCAATAGGGAAATATCTGCTTACATGTGTTTAAACACTAACGTTTTAAAATCTCATTTATGTGCCTTGAAAGAAATAAATATATATATATATATATATATATATATATATATATCAATACACATATACATATATATATATATATATATATATATATATATATATATATATAAATATAAATATATATATATGAAAGTGTACATATCTCTTCTACATGCCAGGAAAGAAAGGGAGGGCATGAAAAAAATGCATATTTGTGTTACTATTATTACACCATTGTAATTTAACAAGTACTGTATATCATCAAGAAGTAAAGGACATCACTATGAGTGGGTGATTTCTCTGCCTCATTTGAGCTTACATGTATTGAATAGAAGGACTAGTAATACTATTAAGATATGATCACACAGGGCGGACATGCTGCGTAAAAGTACGCAGCGTATCCATCCTGGAACCCACAGGGAATTCTGTCCGAATAACCGCACCAAATTGTGGTGCAGTTTTTCGGGCAAAATTTCTACTGCAGAAAGCAGTGGTTGGAAAAAAAAAAGAAGCTAATACTTACCTGCGGCCGTTGTCATAGCATTGCGTTCTTTTGTTCTCCAAACATGACAGTGGGGATCCAGTGCTTTATGATACATTTTTGGGTAAATATTTATTTATTTATGTTTTTAATCCTGGTGCACCATGTAATAACGTTAATCAATTTTCGCGAGTGGCTCCTAAATAATTTTTTCCAAAGTACTCAGGACTAAAATTTATCAACAACACCATCAAGGTGCTATAAAACGCTTAACACATTTGGACATATAGGTTCAAAAGCTTCCACAGGCACAAAGCTCATTTCTGCTGGGGTTAGGAGGAAGTTTCACTGTCACATATAACTGTACCTCCTCCATAATACTTGGGGTCCAGAAAGGTTCTGTTCTCTGCCGTTTAACTAATTTAATTCCCAGGTCAGGACTGACAAAGGCATTTAGCTGGGAGATCAAAGTGGTCAATTCTAGTTTTACTATTATTTCAGACTCAGATAGATCATTTAACTAAACTTGAGCCCACTGGAGCAAAAATAAAAACAATAACATTCATGATAATTCGTCAAACAAGTAATAACAATAACAAGAAATCAAATGGTCATCCCATCCTATCTTTAAAAGGAAAATATGCTGAATAGTTAAAATAGGCTTTATGTACATAAAATATTCTTACATCTATCTAGCCTTGCAGTTGTTCATTAGATGATAAAGGGGTGACTGTGATAGTGTAAAAGGGTACTTCAGACTTTACGTGCAAAATCCAACCAGGGCTTCCATATAGCCCAAAATTTTTCTCTAGACTGGTGTTTTCAGCCTGACTATTCCTCAAAACGGCAGATTTGGGAGACCTTATTTATCCACAAAGGTATTGTAGGTAAGTTTGTTTTTGAGGGACGTAAAGAGGTAGAAGGTTTCCAACAGTGAGTTCTGGCTTTAATTTAATAGTTGTTAAAATATTACATTTTTCTGTTAAAAACTGAGAATAGACTATTTATATCTGGGACAAAAGAAAAATCTTGGTGTTTTGCATTGCCGGACTTATATACCTATTACAAGGCAATATATTTAGAAAGATGGCTCACTCTGATTGACGCATCTAATGACTCCCCATCAGGGCACATTGAAAGGTCTTTACTTGGATGTGCCAACCAGTATTTATGGTGCTTTTGATTGTAATGAAAATATTTTTCATTCATTTATTTGCAATTAATCACTAGTCCACAATTTCACTCACTAACCTAAATGCATTGGTAAGTATTTTATATCAACCGAAACATGCAAGTAAAGCTTTCATTATATAGTCAGGACCGGATCAAAAGAGGCTCCACCTGAAAGATGAAAATCATTCAGCCACAATATACTAAAACTTTTCAAACTGCAACACAATCACAAAGAATCTCTCAAAAACTATCACTAAATGTAAAATAACACTACCAAGCAATGTCCACATAATGCCATCATACAAAAGAGTAAGAAGTAAAACAATGCATAGCCACGAAGGTCCTACAACAGATAGACGGACCTACCCATTAGCTTTTATATTGGCTTTTTAAAGGTGTTCTGGCTAACTGAGAACTAACTAAGGAAATGCCTTACACGTTATGGGCCAGATAAGAAATGCGTACTAATAACATATCATTATATTTATAAGGATTATGTTGTCTAGAATATCAAGCCTGTCTCCAGTAAATGAAAACATTATCTTGGCATAACTTCCACCGCTCACCGCCCTTACCTAGAGAAAATCAGCAGACATAATTTGAAAGATTCCTTCATTTTAGCAAGGTTAAGAAACGTATAAGCTGTATTCACATGTACATAAATGGCGTAAGTATTGGCAACTGGTTATTAGCAAAAGCTATAATAATTATATTTCATTATCAAAACAATGTACAAAATAATATTACCACAATGCCCAAATAACAGCGCCTAAATAATAATGCTATACTAAGCTTCAGAGACTTAGGTTATATTGACATGCAGCAGATTTGTTACAAAAATGCATGCAAGGGTCCTATTTATCTGAATGGAGCTTACAGACAACTAAGTGCATGTGCATCTCAAAATGGAGTATATGTAGGGTGCAGTCCCACCTGGCAAATTTGCCTTGTATTTCAACAGCATAAAAATACACTGCAGAAAACTTTACAATGTGAGCCTCTGGGAAAAATATTCCAAAATTCAAGAAATTGAGAAATCTATTTGAGTTGCAGAATAATTTTTCCATTGGACATTATACAGCTTTCAGAAATACAAGGCAAATATGCCACGTGTCACTGCAATCCTTACTGAACACACCACATGAATAGTTTCCCTCTGAGAAATATCTGCACTTTCCTTGCTTACTCTGAAGCAAGCGTCTGATATTTGGTTTTGTAAGTCACTGAATACCATAGCAAGAAAACAATAAGAAAATCTGCTGAACTGTTCAGAAAAAAATGTTGAATGCACATACAGCATCTTTTTGCTTAATGAATTGCCTTACCTGTCCACATATTTTTTTCATTGCTAAAAGGGATTTTTATTATCTTTATATATATGAACATGAATTTCTGTTGTCTGTTCTTTATGCACGACTGGTCCAATCTACACCAAATTTGGCACAAAAGTTAATCAGGCACTTTCAGAGGTTTCAGCTCTTTAGGGCCTACCGTTCTCAACATATTCACAAACAATTGCAACACAAAAGCAAATATGGCACCATCGGCTTGCACATCAAATGACCCTTATTAGACAATAGAAGCTCGCAGGTTCTTCATTCTTAGCCTCACCGACACTGGCATAACTACCACTGTAGCAGCCATAGGGGCTGCTATGGGGCCCGTGGCAGAATGGGGCCTGTGCCTCCCGCCTTAACACGTTAGGCCTGCAGCCTACAAAGCGCTGGGACAGGATCGCTGCACAGGTCGACGTGATGATCATCAGCCTACGCATGGGTCCCGTTTCAGGCTTCTGTGGAGCAGCTCTGTGCATTGCGGAAACGGGGCTTGGTGAGTATAAGTTTTAGATTTGTTTTGGGTGGCACTATATACAAGGAGATATATGTGGCACTATGTACAAGAGGGGCTATGTGGCACTATGTACAAGGGGGGCTATGTGGCACTATGTACAAGGGGGGCTATGTGGCACTATGTACAAGGCGGGCTATGTGGCACTATGTACAAGTGGGCCATGTGGCACTATGCACAAGGGGGCTAAGTGGCACTATGTACAAAGGGGGTTGTGTGTGGCACTATGTACAAGGGGGCTATGTGGCACTATGTACAAGGGGGCTATGTGGCACTGTGTATAAGGGGGACTATGTGACACTATGTACAAGGGGAGGCTATGTGGCACTATGTACAAGGGGACTATGTGGCACTATGTACAAGGGGGCTATGTAGCACTATGTACAAGGGGGGCTATGTGGCACTGTGTACAGGGGGGCTATGTGATACTATGTGCAAGGGGGCTATGTGGCACTATGTACAAGGGGGGCTATGTAGCACTAGGTACAAAGGGGACTTGTGTGTGGCAATATGCACAAGGGGGGTTGTGTGTGGGCCTATGTACAAGGGGGGGGGGTTATGTGTGGCACTATGTACAAGAGGGGTTGTGTGTGACCCTATCTACAGGGGTGTGTCCCGGTGCTTTAAATTTCGGATCAGTTTTTTAATAACTATTATGACTATGAAATAACATAATTAAGTGATAACAAGTGTTATAATTAAGTGCTTAACTGTTTGTTACAATTTTAGTAACCCTGTAAAGGTTAATAAGAGTACACTGGTGGCTTAGCTTTATTTTTACATGGCACACAGAACTGATAGATGTTCATTGTCGAAAGGGCGGGGGATGTGGGGGGAATGTGTTGGTTGTAGGGGAGGGGAGTCCAGTCAAAAGTTTGCTATGGGTCCCAGTTTTTCCTAGTTACGCCTTTGCTCACTTACATACGAACAGTTTTTACACCAGGTTTTCATAACAATCCAGCCATCTTTTTTTTTATCGCCGTGAACGGACTACCTATACTGGATTTCAGCATTCTCATAAATTGAACCCCTTTCATACCAGTCATGCCTCCAAAAAAGAACCTTGCACTTGGACAAACTACTCCAGCAGCAAAGCGCATGACTGCTGCTCGAGCTGCTGAGACCTCTCAACAGACCCAAGCCCGTCTCCAGGCTGAAAAGTTACGTCACAGTCAACAGCATGCTACAGAAAGTCCCCAGCAGACTGAGGCACAACTGCAGTCTCAAAAGGGTCAAAGTGCACACAATTGTAAATGGTCGGCAGGTTGTGCGAATTGCCAATGTTGAAATTGACAACAGATTCATCGTCCCATATTCTCCGCTTCTGTGTGTATTTTTTAGTAAAAGGTTTACTTTATTGGAGATGTTGGCTTCATATCAGTACGAAACTACGCTTTTAACCACACACACAAACAACAAACAAATAGACCCATGCGAAGCCGGGTAACTCTGCTAGTAAGTAATAAATGTAGACACCAAGGAAGGAGCCCTTAGGGCTAGGAGGTTAACATTAAAATAATGATGGACACCAAAAAGAAGTAGTGTTAAATGACCAAAACAATTGATGCATATAAAAACATGATTTTATTGAAACACATATTTAAAAAAAGACACAAAATAAAAGGTGGATAGGTAAATTTAAAAGCATCCACACAGATCAGAAAAAACTGAGTGGGCTACTGGCATTAACACCTATACCACAAATTGATACATTGTAAATAGAATGAGCCGGTAAACAAGGACAAGGACAAAAACAAGTTGACCAAAGGAGTACATAGGAATGAATGTAACAGCACAATGGCAGGAAAAAATAGGAAAACAGGAACCAAACAAATGCAGCTGAACAATGAGGTAAAAAGTAGAGATATACCAGGAACCCACTTACACCCAAAGCGTTTCGCCAGGGGAAGATGATGGCAAGGCGCGAGGCTACATCTCCCCCTGACGAAGCCTTGCAGCGAAACGCATTGGGTGTAAGTGGGCTCCTGGCATATCTCTACTTCTTACCTCATTGTTCAGCTGCATTTATTATGTGCCTGTTTTCCTATTTTTTCTTGCCATTGTGCTGTTACACTCATCCTTACTCCTTTGATCAAATTGTTTTTGTTCTTGTACTTGTTTACCGGCTCATTATTGCAGTCTATTTACAATGTATCAATTTGTGGTATAGGTGTTAATGCCAGTAACCAACTCAGTTATTTCTGATCTGTGTGGACGCTTTTAAATTTACCTCCCCTTTTTTTTATGTATTTTGTGTTTCAATAAAATCATGTTTTTATATGCCTCAATTGTTTTGGTCATTTATGTAATAAATGTGGTTTTAATCAATAGCATTATAGCACCATAGCACCATAGCTTGGATAATGAGTGTCATTTTATAGAGTTCTCTTGATATTTCAACATGTGGTCAAGGGTTTAGTTTTAATGATACACTTTTACTGCATTTCTTCTCTTTAGAGGACCCTACCCTTCAATGCACTACACAGATAGCCTATTGAGGTCAACAGGCATAAGGTAACACTTCATTTACACTGCAGGGTTATTAAACACCTGCTGATGGATTCCCCCACAGATTACAAATCATTGCTATGAGTTACAGTACCGACCAATCCTGTGATCAGCTAATCTCACCGCTACATTTAAAGTGACTTAGTCTTTTGAAGTTGGCCAGAGCAACCATACCTCCAGCTTTTCCCATTGTGTCTAGTCCTATTCCGCTAGATGTTATCCAGGAAATCAATCACTGGACAAACTAGAAACACCTAATACCAAGGGCCAGCCAAGTGCCTCAACCCTAACCAAAGGAAAGGCAAGCTTAAAGAGACTCTGTCACCACATTATAAGTGCCCTATCTCCTATATAAGGAGATCGGCGCTGTAATGTAGGTGACAGTAATGCTTTTTATTTAAAAAAACGATCTATTTTCACAACGTTAGGAGCGATTTTGGTTTATGCTAATGAGTTTCTTAATTCCCAAGTGGGCGTATTTTTACTTTCGACCAAGTGGGCGTTGTACAGAGGAGTGTATGACGCTAACCAATCGGCATCATGCACTCCATTCATTTAGACAGCAGAATCGCGTTCTTACTAGAACATGATCTGCAGCCGCATACACAGCGATTCTGCTTGATTAACGTTAATCAAGTGTCCTGATAATGAATACACATGAAATCCAGCCTGGACGTCATGTGTATTCAGAATCCTGACACTTCTGAATCTTTTCTGTGAGATTCCAGCAACGGAAACTAAATCTCGCGAGATTACGGCGGTAAACGAGATTTCGTTTCCCGTGCTGTAAATCTCACAGAAAAGATTCAGAAGTGTCAGGATTCTGAATACACATGACGTCCAGGCTGGATGGTCATGTGTATTCATTATCAGGACACTGGATTAACGTTAATCAAGCAGAATCGCTGTGTATGCAGCTGCAGATCATGTTCGGGTAAGAACGCGATTCTGCTGTCTAAATGAATGGAGAGGAGTGCATGATGCCGATTGGTCAGCGTCAAACACTCCTCTGTACAACGCCCACTTAGTCGAAAGTAAAAATACGTCCACTTGGGCATTAAGAAACTCATTAGCATAAACCAAAATCGCTCCTAACGTTGTGAAAATAGATCGTTTTTTTAAATAAAAAGCATTACTGTCACCTACATTATAGCGCCGATCTCCTTATGTAGGAGATAGGACACTTATAATGTGGTGACAGAGCCTCTTTAAAGAGGCTCTGTCACCAGATTATAAATGCCCTATCTCCTACATAATCTGATCGGCGCTGTAATGTAGTTAATGTAGTTAACAGCCATGGTTTTTATTTTGAAAAACGATCATTTTTGACCAAGTTATAAACAATTTTAGATTTATGCTAATTAGTTTCTTAATAGACAACTGGGCGTGTTTTTACTTTTTACCAACTGGGTGTTGTACAGAGGAGTGTATGACCAATCAGTGACCAATCAGCGTTATACACTTCTCATTGTTCCAGCCTATTGTTACACTGTGTGTGCAGTGAAAGAAGCTGGGCTGGAACAATGAGAAGTGTATGATGCTGATTGGTCACTGATTGGTCAGCGTCATACACTCCTCTGTACAACGCCCAGTTGGTAAAAAGTAAAAACACGCCCAGTTGAGCATTAAGAAATTAATTAGCATAAATCTAAAATTGCTCATAACTTGCTCAAAAATGATCGTTTTTCAAAATAAAAACCACGGCTGTTATCTACATTACAGCGCCGATCAGATTATGTAGCAGATAGGGAATTTATAATCTGGTGACAGAGACTCTTAAGGTGAAGTGTGCGATGCGGTTAATTCTTTCAAGTTACAGATGTAGCCATCTGTAACTTGATTCTGATAACTTGCTGCAGCATCATATCACACAACAAAAGCCATTGAAAAGTCATTGAAAAAGTCAAGATAAGAGATCTAGCCACTGTTTATTTAATGCGTTAAAAGTCAAGGTAAAGACGGCTACATCTGTAAAGTTTATCCGTTTCTTCTAAAGATAAATACTACATGAAAATTTAAATAACGTTGTAAATACATTACATCAACAACTCTGTCATTTGTCATTGGAAACAGTCAACAAACTTGTCATCCAGCCTACCCCTAGAAGGTTAGGTGACTTCCTATGTTGCAGTAGGTCAGTTACTATGTAATGGGCCTGAGAGACCATTGTTACCTGATCCTTGATTTGCCTGACTACACTCTCATCTGTCCCATGGTACCGCATTGCCGGTTCTGGCTGACCTCCATTATCTGACCGTTAGTCTGTTTGACTATGCTCAGGAATAGCCGTCTCTCCATCCCACTGTCACCGCTACATTTAAAGTGACTTTTCCTGTTAAAGTTGCCCATGACAACCATACCATCAGATATTCTCATTGTGTCTAGTTCCACTCCCGCTAAATGTTATCCAGGGAATCAATCACTAGACCAGCTAGGGACACCTAAGACATGGGGCCAACCAAGTACCTTGACCATAACCAAAGGAAAGGCAAGCTATAGGTGAATTGTGCGATGTGGTTGATTCTTTCAAGTTAAAGTTTATAATATTCTTTTAAAAATATGTACTAGATGAAAATTTGAATAACGTTGTAAATACAACATGTACAATGTGTAAATGCATTACTTACTTTGTACTATCAGTCTGTACTATAGCCCAAAGCTGTATTTACAACTCTGTCATGTGTTATTGGATACAGGCAAAAAACTTGTCATCCGCAAAGCCTCTCTTCCCACCAACAGGTTAGTTGAGTTCCTATGATGCACTGGGTCAGTTACTGTACAATATAGTTGGCCAGATCAATGTTTGCTCCACTTTAGTGGTTTAAAGTGATTCCCATATTAAAAGGATGAAACTATTTACAGTATACACATATACATGGACTTGTATGAATGTATGTATGTATGTATGTATGTATGACCATTACCATGGATCAACTGAGTCCTGTTGTCCTTTTGAGAAAAAGAATAGAACATGAAGTGCACTTGAAGGATCAAAAGAATCATTTACTTATTATCACAATTGTTGTAACTTTTACAAGTATAAAATGAAGAACTTCATACCTTGTATCATAAATTGCATAGAGTCTTTTGTTTTCTTCTACTGCCTTCCTGCAAAAAAAAGACATTTTTACTTGGTCTACATTAAGGAAGATAACCCTCATAGTAAAATGCACCCATACATATGGTTGTAAGCTTGAGTAACCTATTTTATTGTATTGCCTTCAATCAGGTATCACAGGTCTGTGGGTGTGGGCTCTGTCACCAGATTTTGCAACCCCTATCTGCTATTGCAGCAGATAGGCGCTGCAATGTAGATTACAGTAACGTTTTTATTTTTAAAAAACAAGCATTTTTGGCCAAGTTATGACCATTTTTGTATTTATGCAAATGAGGCTTGCAAAAGTACAACTGGGCGTGTTGAAAAGTAAAAGTCCAAGTGGGCGTGTATTATGTGTGTTACATCTGGGCGTTTTTACTTCTTTTACTAGCTGGGCGTTCTGATGAGAAGTATCATCCACTTCTCTTCAGAACGCCCAGCTTCTGGCAGTGCAGACACAGCCGTGTTCTCGAGAGA